>NW_026886117.1:0-74304 GCF_032173495.1 Musca vetustissima
GTTTTAAAGTTTTTTACGTTTTTAGATACTACGTTCCTTAATTTAAATTCACTGAAATTTTGGTAATCATCGGCCAATCCAAACCAAAGTTATAAGCAAAAATGTACTTTGCATGGCTCGTACGATTAAAGAAAATTCCATACTTTGAAAGCTTCTACTGAAAAACTCACTTTTCAGACTTAGCATACTATGGCTCGGAGGCGTCGATATGTATCCTAACAGACGTCGCGTGATTGTTATATATCTATATATGAACCGATTTCAGGGAAACTTGCCAGAGACTAATTTAGATTACTTCAGTACGTTGCACTGTGGGCGAAATGGACGATCTAGCGTCGTTTAATTCAATTTTCAAAGTGTTTAATTGGGCCAAAATTGTGTCTCTATCGATTACTACCATCACACTGATCTAATATATCGATTCTACTCAGATATATATGATCTAGTTGAACAGCTGTGAGCTGTCAAACACAACATATGTTTCAGCCTATGTATAACTAAGCTTCAACACGTGTTTTCTTTGCATTGCCAAATTTTGTCTAAAGTAGCATTTGTCTCAATTAAGTGAATGCAAAGTTGATTTATTTATTGTTAGAGGTATGTATTATCTAAAAAAAATTTTGTTTGTGACCTGTGCTTAAGTGTTGTAGAAAAAATATAGTTCAAGTGTACTATACCACTCATCTGCTTGAAAAAATCCAAAGTAAGACTTCCGTAGACCGGAACTTCTGATATTCGTGTGTATTCGCGCTAGAATGTGTTTTTTTAAATTACTATGTCGTCTTGTGATTGTAAAATGTCCAAATGATCTGCAGCCACCTGCAACTTTACATGATATTGCATTTTTTAGGAAAAATGTCGATGCTCAGACGAGAAGTTTATTTACTATGGCGCAACGAGCCTATGTCTACTAAAAAATTTTCTGTCATTGAAACTCATATATTTAATAATATTATTAATATTAACATGTGCGATGCTAATAAATTTCATCTAATAATAAAAAAAATAGAAAATTTGTAGCAAAATTGGCTGAGAAATGGAAATTCGATCGTAGAAGCAGCCACAAATTTGAAGAAAACAACAAGTAGTGGTTAGACGGATAACTTTTATTAGTTAATCCACTGACTAATCGCGGAACACCCGATAAGAAGTTTGACGAATATTCCATCAAAACGAAACTAACATGTTATCCAAATGGAGTCCAATTTACGAACTATTCAGCTCAAGTGCCTTTAAAAGATATGGTAGATCATATTGTTACGCGCCTCGAAGAAGCTCATTCTTCTATCAGAATTTAATGTTGGTGAACGGAGTGAGCAGAATCTCATTTTTTGCGGGCTCAAAGTCGATATTGAATCTTTTAGGCAATATGCTTTACAGACCGCAGAACTTACTGTATCCTTGGTTTTATATGCGGTGTTCCATACATAAAATTTTAATACATGGAGCCGATATAATTAAAGTATCACCACTTCAATTAGGAAAAATGTCGGAAGAAGCGTTAGAAGTCCGGAGAAGATTACCGCAATTTCCGTGAGCACCATACGCGAAAGACATCCCGATTAAATAAATGAAAGACTTAATGCATCCGCTTTTGTGTTTATCAGATCCCTTGATTTCAAACTTAGGCAAACCACAAGGCAAACAAAAAAATGTGTATCCAAATCGGAATAAGAAACTATTATTACAATAGTAATAATAGTTTCATATTTCGATTTGTATTTTTTCCTTTTTTTGTATTTATAATTAAATATTTGTTATGAAAACAATTGTAATGTATGAAGTCTGAATATGGCCAAAAATATTGTTAAAAAAATTAATAAATAAATTTTTAAAAATGTTTTTATTATTAAAGTTTAATATATTTTTAGCCCCAAAGAATGAGAAACATTAAATATTCCATCTTAATCATGTTTTCCTGAATGAAATAAACAATGTCTAAAAAATTAAAAAATTGCAACTTAAAAAAAAAATATATATATATAAATTAAATTTTAATTTTTTTGGTTTAAATCTGTAGCTTAATCTATTTTCAACTAAAAAAAATATTACAAAAAATAAAAAAACAAAATCCCTAAGCGCTATTAATTAAACGCCGCTAGATGAGTCTTTTCGCCCACTGTGCGTTGTGTCAATCGACCTAGCTATGGATCTTTTCACGAAGCTTAGCAACATCATTCTAGACTTAATTCACTACTATATACCAAAATTCGTGAAAATCGAAAGATATATAGGGACTTTGGTGCACCAATTACATAAAATCAAACGAAAATATATATGTGGGAGCTACTTCTAAATCTGAACCAATTTTCACGAAACTTAGCACACGTCATTCTAGACTTAATTCAGTGCGCTATAACAAATTTTGTGCAAGTCGAATGATTTTCAGAGACTTTGGTGCACCAATTACTTAAAATCGGATGAATATATATGGGAGCTATATCCAAATCTGACCCGATTTTCTCGAAACTTGACATTCTAGACTTAATTCAGTACGCTATGCCAAATTTCGTGCAAATCGAACGATATATACGGACTTTGGTACACCATTTACCTTCAATCGGACGAAGATATATATGGGAGCTATATCTAAATCTGAATCGACTTTTCCCAATTTTAATAGGGTTTGTCCTTGGGCCAAACAAATGAGCTCTGCCAAATTTCATCCGATTCGGGTCATAAATGCGACCTGTACTTTGTTTTACACACATATGCACAAAGCCATAATACCCTGTACCACAGTGTGGTGAAGGGTATAAAAAATCAGGCCTAAAAATTAAAAGGTTAAAAGGCGATAATATCGGTAGAGCCGAATTTTTTTTGCACGAAATTCTGCATAGGATACTAAATTGAGTCAAGAATGACGTGTGCGAAATTTCGAGAAAATCGGGTCAGATTTATATATTGCTCCCATATATATTTTCGTCCGATTCAAGGCAAACGGGGCATCAGAGTCCCTATATATCTTTCGATTTGCACGAAATTTTGCATAGCGTACTGAATTGAGTCTTTGAGTTTTTCTATAAAAAATCTCACGTCCAAAATCATAGATTTTTTTATTTATGAGAATTTATTTGTTTAATTGTGAAAATTATTGTGAAAGAAAAGATTTCAGCGTGCAATACAAATAAATGCAATCGATTCAAAATAAGATAAGTACACATAATTCTATATGAAAACGTCAAATGTGCATCGATTTTTTTCTGTTTTGGTTATGTATTATAAAATATATATGTTATGTATATACCCAAACAAATCAAAGTTGAATTTGCTGGACCGTTTCAAATAATTAAATGGAATAAAACTTTTTATACCTTCAGCCTTAGGACTGATAAAGGTGAACACAAAAATTTGCCTCATTGAAATATTTGTTTTAGACCCCATGTTTCTTTGGGCCAAATCCGTTCCAGACAATTTGGAGTTGATTTACAAATGTCCGTCCGTCTGCCTGGCTGGTGGGCACGATACCAATCAGTTCTTCCAAACTTTGCACATCATAATATTTCTTCCAATCTTTGCACATCATAATATTTCTTCAAAACTTAGTACAAGCATGAAGATGAGGAATAATGGTCCACCCTTTCTGGTACTTACTGGTCCTTAAAAATACTTTTATAATCCCATGAGAACCGATTATTCGATTTGAAACAAACTTTGTACAACATTATTTTTACCAAGCCTAGATCATGTCCGAAGACATGATTTTTTACCCACAAATGGTAAAAATGTTCAATCTTTACATATATCCTAAAGAATATCCGATTTGAACCAAACATGGCAAAACCAGTTATTTTTACCAAGCCTAGGTCAAGTCCGATGATGGGTCCCATTGATTCACTCCTTCTGGTCAAAATTGTCAATATTTTGAAGTTCAATTTTAGGCGAATGCAATGTCAAAGCCGAAGAAGCCTGTATGCAACAACGGAGACCTTCGTAAACCATAGTTTGAGGATATATATCTGTCGGCAGCACCGACTGCCGGGAATATACCTCCAATGTACATTTTCGTCCGACAAATAAAATTCGTTGAGCCAAATAAACTTTAGGTTGAAATTTTGCATCGTTTTTATACCCGAGATAGACCCAAGGTTCCTTCTGAGTATATGCATAGAATCACTTTCTGAGTCGATATATGCATGCTCATGCGTCTGTTGATGTCAAATTGGGACTAAGTATGATCCGATTTGGCACTACTCACTTATTTGACCCAAGGACAAACCCTATTTAAATTGGAGAAAGTCGGTTCAGACCTTGATATAGCTCCCATATATTTCGCTCGATTTATGTAAATGGTGTCAGTGGCCATCCAAAATACTATGTATCTTGTATGTACCCAAAGTGGCGAAGGCTAGCATATAGTCGTCTCCGTCGTACTTTTGGTCTTTCCTTACTATTTATACCCTACACAACTATGTTGTCAGGGTATTATAGCTTTGTGCAGCCCCAGAAGTTTGTAACGCCGCGAAATATTGATCCCAGACCCACCTTTAAGTATACCGATTGTCATATCTCGACTAGCTGAGTCGATCTAGATATGTGTGTTCGTCCGTCTGTCCATTATAATTTGTAAACACGATACAGGCCACAGTTATGGACCAATCTTCATGAAATTTTGCATGTAGGATCGGTTCTGGGCAATGAAGACCCCTATTGTTTTTGGTAAAGATCGGTTAATATTTAGGGGATGAAATGGACCAAAAACTTTATTTTTGTCCGTTTTTCTGGTCGCTACAGAGGCCGCAATTATGGCCTAAACACCAATTATGGCCTAAGGGGATCGGGCCAAAGAATAAGCATGCCTGTTTTGATTAAGATCGGCCAATATTTAGCGGTTCAAATGGACCCTAACTTTTGTGTGAAGAATGACAAAATTTGTATTTTATAGCGTATATATTTACTCTTGAAGGACATAGACCCGAGAAGTTTATAGTATATGCAAGAGGAGTAGTCGGCCTTTAAATTGGTACTTAATTATATAGTCGTATGTACTCGAATGTGGGAGTTACAAGTAAATATTTTCAGGAGCTTATGTATTCAGATATTATTTAGTAACCCATTACCACACTAGAGGACGGAAATATAGCGCTGATGGCTTTGAAATTTTCCATGAGGTTCCAGTTATGGTCAAGGCAACGCCTATAATTTTCGATGACGATCAGATAATAATTTTGGGATGAAGTTGGCCGAAAACGTAATTTTTTGTGTTTTTTTGAGTCGATATACAGGCCACAATTATAAGCCGAACATCACAACACAACCCACGGTGGAGGGAATCTGATGGGTTTACTGAATATTAGTAATATTCGGAAAATATGTCATTGTAAGGAAGAGGTGCTGTTGACCTCTAATCAGGAAAGTGGGTGCAAATATTAGAAATATTACACAGGCTCGGAATAAAAATCCGCAGAAAGTTAGAGTTCCGTGGTAGTTGTGTAGGATATCGTATGGTCGGCCCCGTCCGACTATACTACTCCGCTCACTGGTTTTTTTATTTTTTATAGTGCACGGTTGATTTTTGTTTTTTTTTTTCAAAATTTCAAATTGGCCCTCCTAACAAAACTGAATTCTATTGAAATATTGGTACTTTTAGTTGAAGTGTATCAATCGTAGCCAACCGATATCTATTCATTTAGCCTCTAATGAAGTCTGAGAACAAATGGATAAATAAATGATTCAATGGAAAAAGCAATTGTTGTTGGTGTATTCAAGCAATCGATTGCCGATCGTTTTATGGTAAATGGTAAAGTAATCACATCGCATTGTTAACGACATTTAACGTCCAACATTGTTTAATACTTCTGTCAGATGTATAGAACGGGAGACAGGGAGAAAATTACGAAAAGTCAAGTCCAATTGACGTGATTTGCGAAAATGCGGAACTTGTAACACAAGATATATATTCAGAATTGAAACCACAAGATATAGGCCCCTGTTTTCATATATCCTCCAAATAAACGCTCCACCCATCTTTTTGGTACTTGGATAGGCATATCGAAATGTCTGGGGATCAACTGCATCCTGGTAGAAAATGTTCAACATATGTGCATGTTGTGGCATATCCCCCCGAGGTAATGTTGAGATTCTGTAGGTTTTCTTGATGGCACCTGCAATTTCATATCAATTAAAACCTCAACAGTTTGAGTGATATTTAGTTTGAATATAAATAAAAAAAACCGTTAATCATTGTTGCGAATTTTGGAAAAAAAATCCAAAATTCAACAATACAGTAAAATCTCCATTCTATTTTCCATATGATGATAGAAAAAGTCCTTTAGATTACGTAACTGGCTTAATATTTTATTGAGGTACTAGCGGTTACATTTTCGATCACAATATTACACATACTAATACATGCGATTTATTTATTTTTTTTATTCTCTTTTAAATTCATTGTTTAACATGGAACCAGCTAAGTTGTCATCCAGAACAGATGGATGACTTGTGGTGCGTACAACTGTCACTCAATACCAGCCATTTCTTCGTTCTGATGTAAATGGGAAATTACAAATGTTTGGTTGAAGAGCGAGCAGTGGTTTACCACACCAACAATATCCCATCTGATAGTAGTTTGGGGTTTTCTGTTGTTTTTTCGTTCGGGAATCTGGAAACAAATTTCATTGGTTACATGCTTTCGTTTATGTACTCAGTGGCTGCTGCCTGCTTCAATATGTTTCTTTTTTGGCGGGGGTGGGGATGGGCATTGTTAATGGTTATTTGCTACAAGTTGTCTTTTTAACAAAATTTCTTGTCAATTTGTGTCGTTGTGTGGGCAGTTGTTATAAATCACATGTCATGACAGCCTGAAACGTTTTTGGATGGAACACCACCAACCGAGCATCCCTAGCTTTCCGAACGAAGGCATTTCCATTGTGATAAATGGAAACTTGAAATAAAACAAACAAACAGCAAAATAAATGAAACTTTCAGTATTGATAAACGATCCGATGCGATAAATTTGCCATATTATTGAAGTAATTTTCTATTTTTTGTTTTATTTAAAACGTATACAAGCTATTAATTTGTACAGAAATTTTTATATAAATATATTTCTGGGATACGAGGGTACTATACATTTCAGTTGAGTGGCGCCATCTAACATGTTCATTGGATTTTTTTACATTTTAAGCATAAACCTATATTGTACCTACGCACAACCTACATTGTACCTACGTATTGTTTGCAGTCATTTGAAAAAATCAATTTTCCAATGGAAAACTTTTGTGCGATCATGGTAAGGATTCATGGACCTATGCGTATAATGTTTGTGTATATATAATACAATATAGTCTCCAAACCTACCGTTGTGCTGTCATCATTGTCTCACATATACCTAGGCAGTATGTTCTCTTTACTTCCTGTAACGATTTTAAATTATATGTTTTGTCCATTGTTGTCCACCAGACTAGCGACGCGTATGTTAGGAGTGATATAAAAATTCTCTTATATATCCATTGTGTCATCTTTGTATTAAACCCCTATTTAGAACCTGCAGCACTTCTTCAGAAGGACCAGCATCTACGGGCTTTGTCTACCCGTTCCTGTATGTGATCATTCTATTTATGTCTTCTGTTATTCAGATATTTAAGTTTACTTGATACTAGTATATGCCCGCAACTTCGTTAACGAATGTAGAAAATATTTCAAAATGTATTAGCGTATTATTTTATTTTCAGAGAAAACTGCATATGTAGAAAAAACAATCCACACATTAATATCGACCATAAATTAAATATGAGTACCATTTAGAACCAAATTTTATGATTCGAATTCAAACGGTTCACCCAAATCCAAATTTTACCAACATTTTCCATTTTGCACACATTATTTCCATAAGTACCCTCCTCATCCATCTTACTAAAATTCCTGCATACCGCGATCCTATACCCCCACAATGATTCCAAATTCAAATTACAGGGTTCCAACTCTATTAATTCACCCACAATTAAAATTGTACCGAACTTCCAAAACTTCCTACTTAAACCACACCTACACCCCGACAGTGATTCTAAATCCAAATTTTAGGATTCCAACTCCATAGGTTAACCCACAATTCAAATTGTACCAAATTTAGTACACATTTCTAAAACATCCTACATATCTCAATCTTACACCTCAACAGTGGTCCTGACTCCAAATTTGATGATTCTAGCTCTATTGGTTCATCTAAAATTCAAATTGTACAAAATTTAGTACCATTTAGTATCCATAAGTATTATTTTCTTCATCTGAATCCTGACACCAATCCTACACCCCTACAGTGATCCTGACTCCAAATTTCATTGTTCCCGCTCTATAGGATAACCCAAATCCAAACTGTACCGATTATAGTACGATTTAGTACTTTTCGTACACATAAGTAACAAATTTCCAAAACTACGTTCATATCCCAATCCTACACTCCGACGGTAATTTTAATTTCAAATTCCAGGATTTCAGCTCGATTTGTGTCTACAAATTAAATTTGTACCAAATATAGTACCATATAGTTCTTTTCGTACACATGAGTACACGCTTTCAAACCCATCTCCTTAAATGGACCCTACTTCTCAACCTTAATTCACATTACAAATTTCAAGGTTTTAACGCAATCCGTTCACATGCTACAGAATTGTACCAAATTTAGTAAATTTTCGTACATTTCGGATAGTTATAGTTCGAATTTCCAAAAACCCTTTGGTACATTTATCCTACACTCCATCAACGACCACCAAACCAAATTTCGGAGTGCTAGCTCCACCGGTTCGGCAAATACAAATGGCATCACATTTAGTACTTTTCGTACCGTTCTAGTACGAATTTCCAAAAGCCCAGCCTTATATGGACCAAGAGTGACCCTCACCCAAAATTTCAAATTCTAGCTTCAGCCGTTTCGTCTGGGCGTTGATGAATCGTTACATCAGTCAGTCAATCACTTTACTCTTTTTTAGTATAGATGGGTATCACTTTGTTCTAAAAGTTGGGCTCTTCATATAGACCTATTGTTGCCTCTCTAGTGAAGAGATTTTCTTTAAGGATACTCGGCCTCGTCCATGTTAAATTTAAACAAAGTACAGGTCGCATTTATGACCGAATTGGATCAAATTTGGCACAGCCTTGTTTCCAACATAACATGTTATATATAATTTGGCCCCTTTTAGGTAAATGGTGCACCAAAGTCCCTGAAGATCATTTGATTTACACAAATTTCGGCTTGTAAGCGTGAAAAAGCAAACCCCTCCATATATTGTTTCCATTTAAGGTCCCTATATATCCGATTTGCACGAAATTTGGTATAGCCTACTGAATTAGGTCTATAATGATGTGTGCTAAGTTTCGTGAAAATCCTGTTTTGTCCCATATATATTTATGATTTGTTGGATAATATATATTATCTGCACGAAATTTGGCATAGTGTACTTAATTAAGTCTAGAACAATGTGTGGCTGAAAATCCAGATTTAGATATAGCATATATGTTTACCTTGTCAACTCGAAAGGAAAATCATTTGATTTACACGAATTTTGGCATAGCGTATTGAATTAAGTCTAGAATGACGTGTGCTAAGTTTCGTGAAAATCGGTACAGATTTACATATAGCTCCTATATATAGTTTCCCCCGATTTAAGGTAAATAGTTTACCCAAGTCCCTATATATCTTTCGATTTGCACGAAATTTGGTATAGCCTACTGAATTAGGTCCAGAATGATGTGTGCATTTGGAATGTACGCAAACCGTGCAGTATACTGCAGATTTCTTTATCGAAATAGACAACTTTCTTCGAAAGACTTCAAAATTATATCCATTAAGTTGTTAAGATTCCTTTATATGTCTTCAGTGTTTAGGCTGTCATAGTTGGGCTGCGCTAACCTGTATGTTATCAATCTCCCGATTTTTTTATACCCTTTACAGGGTATTATGTCTTTGTGCATATGTTTGTAACAGGCAAAAGGAATCAAGATAGACCTATGGTTCCTTTTAAAAATATGCATATAATCACATTCTGAGTCGATTAAGGCATGTCCGTCTGTCCGTCCGTCCATGTATTTTTGTGAGCAAAGTACAGGTCGGATTTATGATCCGATTTGGATGAAATTTGGCATAGCGCACATATTTGGCCCAAGGACGAACCCTATTGAAATTGGGAAAAATCGGTTCAGATCTAGATATAGCTCCCATATATATTTTCGTCCGATTTTAGGTAAATGGTGCACCAAGGTCCCTGAAAATCATTAGTTTTGCACAAATTTTGACATTTTGACAATGATGTGTGCTAAATTTCGGGAAAATCGGTTCAGATTTAGATATAGCTCCCATATATAGTTTCACCCGATTTTAGGTAAATGGTGCACCAAAGTACCTGAAAATCATTCGATTTGCGCGAAATTTATTACAGCCTACTGAATTAAGTCTAGAATGATGTGTGCTAAGTTTCATTGAAATCGTTTCAGATTTAGATATAGCTCCCATATATAGTTTCGCCCGATTTTAAGTAAACGGTGCATCAAAGTCCCTGCAAATCTTTTGATTTGAATGAAGTTTGGCATAGCGTATTAAATTAAGTCTAGAATGACGTGTGCTAAGTTTCGTTAAAATCGTTGCAAATTTAGATATAGCTCCCATATATAGTATTGCCCGATTTTAGGTAAATAGTGCACCAAAGTCCCTGAAAATCATTCGATTTGCACGAATTTCGGCCTAGCGTACTCAAATAAGTCTAGAATGACGTGAGCTAAGTTTCGTTAAAGTCGCTAAGTTTCGTTAAGGTTTAGATATAGCTCACTTATATAGTTTCACCCGATTTTAGGTAAATGGTGCGCCAAAGTCCCTGCAAATCTTATTGTGTGCAAAGTTTCGTGAAAATATATATTTTCGTCCGATTTTAAGTAAATGATGCACTAAAGACCCCTTTTTAGGCCGATTGACACAACGTATTGAAGTTAATATAAATTAATCTATGGTAAGTTTCCTTGATATCGGTTCAGATATAGATATAGCATAGCCTCCCTATATAATTTCGACTTATATGTTTTTACATATTATACAGGTCCTTGGTCGTGAGTCTGTGTTTTTATGAACAAGTTCGTAATTTATGTGATTTAATCCAGAGACCTTTTTTATAGTCGAAGGTTCCTGTTTTAACCCGATGTGTATATTACCATTAATTATTCCTCCCATCAGAGCCAGTGTTCTTGGCCACTTGCAGAAGATTCGCGTCGCTCTCTCTACTCTTCTTGGCCTCTTCTTCTCCAATCCTTGCATTCTCATTCTTGCAGAAGATTCCGTTGAACACATAGTGTGTCTTGCCCTAAGTTTTGATCAGACACGAGTAGAGTATCATCTTCATTATCCTTCCTGTGGAATACTTCCCATTTCTTTACAAGCAGTGTCCTGTTTTGTAGACCAAAAGCTTTTGTCCTGAACTATAGTTGACACCTGGCAACCATTGTATAAGATTCCGGTTAGCCATGTCTCCACTTCAAACTCAGAGTTTGAGTCCTCAGGAATTTGGGTTGAGGTTTCTCGTCCCCTGTGGTCAATGAACTCAGATTCATTTCTGCTCATCGGCTGCCTTTGGTAAGTGCTTCTCGCTGTACCCCCGTCTACGGATGCCAAGACACCCACATCTGTGGAAGATTTTTGCTCACGATCGCAGGATGACGACGGGGCGTGATTTTTGGCAGATCAACGTCACCAGCCGATACTGAGTTATTTAGGCACTGGCTTTACAAAATGCCAGATAAAAGTTTAGGCCAAAAAATAAGTAGTAAATGATATAGTTTCGAAAAGTTTCTCTACAAACGGTAATCAAATCCTTGTAATTAAATTAATTTACATTTTGCATTGCCTGTCTCGCTTTGCCTTTGTATTGCAAATATTTTTCCATAACAATATTTAAGACTGCAGTTATATTTAACCGAAACGCAAGTTAGCAAGCAATCCGTTTACACACAAACGTTTTAACGCATTTTAACTACCCCAAAGCCTTTGTTGTCGTCGGTTTTTGTTATTGACAGCTCCACTCGGAAAGCTGTAAAAAGTATCCCAATCGATTAGGCAGAACTCTTTCAAATGCAAAGACAAACAATGAAATGGAAACAAAAGGGATAATAGAATTGGAACGGGATACAAAATTCTGGCACAGTCGGTCGGTACAGACCCTTTTATTTTGAGCTGCTCTCATTGTGAATTTGCCGCTGTCATCTTTTTTTTATGGCGCTGACGGGCTATGTGCTACCTTTGGGTCCAGGTTCTTTTGTGTTACGATATATATATTTTTTGCAGTATTGGTGTTTGCATTTGGTTTCGCTCGGTGTTTTCGGGTTGCTTTTGTAACGGGCTTGACATGCAGACACCATAATTGGTTTCTGCTTGGACAGACCTTTTTGATGATTGTTCCATTATTCAATAGCATCTCACGCATGAAGACAATAGCTTTTTCTACCCATGGACACAAGAGCTCCAGCAATAGCTTTTACTTTTGCCTACTGTTGTCGAATACAAAAGCGATTGCAGCTATTGGTAACGATGTATTTATTGTTGTTGCTGTTGTGCCTTTCATTGTCCCTGGAGAGTTACGCACTAGTCGGCTGCAAACAGCGTGTTCTTTGTTTTTGGTGCTCAAGTGAATCCATCGTCAGTGGATGTTTGGCTCTTTGTCTATGAAGGCTGGAAATTTTTGTTATTTTTTCCTACAGCGGCAATTTTGCCACTGTCTGTTGTCCATGTCCGTGTTTATGCTGCAATTGTAGATTTATGGTCGATTTCTATAAAAAAATAAAACTGCAACTAATTTTTAATTGAATCTCATTGGATTTGCTTGCACAAAACCACTGACTGCATTTGTCTTCAAACTCAGCTTTCATCGTATCGAAGGGTTCTGAGAAAATAAAATAAACCATTGCAGCAGCACTTGGAGAAAACTTGTATCGCTTTTGATATCCACGGCGATATGTGAATTTGATAGCTGGATTTATTTGGTTTGATTTCGAATGAGATTACCAAAAATGGTTTTGAGTTCATGTGATATTTTGTGACAA
Source organism: Musca vetustissima (assembly GCF_032173495.1). Lineage (NCBI taxonomy): Eukaryota > Metazoa > Arthropoda > Insecta > Diptera > Muscidae > Musca > Musca vetustissima. Next base: position 13,018 of record NW_026886117.1, read on the forward strand.
TGTGACAGCGCTGCTAGAAGAATGGGAAATGTGAAGGAATTGAGCATAAGTTGTGGTATCGTAATGTGTTGGACACTGCTAGAGTTATTTCAATTAGTTTACGTTAGCTGCTTCAGATCAACAAGGGCAGTTCGCTTTTAGAAGAAATCTATATATATATATATATAAATGAATTGCTGTTCGTTGGGCTGAGCGGATTTTTCTTATATTAGTCTTGAAATATTCGTGGAGCTTCAGGGAAGGTTTAAAAGGTTAAAAAAATTTGAAAATCGCCAAAAATTTGCAAAAATTTTATGAAGCATATTTGCATTTCCAGGAATTTATTATCGAGCTATTTTGGTTGCACCACGTCATAGATGTTATTTTGAGATATTTTGGGTGAAAATTGGCCGTGTATCATTCCTCTAAGTCTACATTTGTCAATTATTGAACATTTTTTACCATTTTATGGTGGTTTTATGCCTAATCATTTGTCAATATTTTTGAACTTATATACAGAACACCTCACATATAACCGACACAAAAAATGTGTATCACAGACAAAACTAATATACAAGAAAGATATTTTCTCTGCAAAAATCTATCATCAAGCTCAACTGGAAAGAGAACAATTAACGAAAAGCCAGAAAACCAGCCAAGGCAAAATACCTAATGTGAAGGTTATACCAAAATTTACATCGAAAACATTTATTATAACACAGAGTCTCATGATGTTACCTATTCAGGTTGAACATGTGACTATAAAATTGCAAAAACGGGGGTAAGAACTTAAACATATCGAAAAATTAAACGGGAAATATTAATGGCGTATTTTTAAAACGTTAAGCAATAGTGCATAATTTCTGGGATGATATTATTTATTCATTGGAATCCATTATGCCTTATTATAGCCAACTCTTTGAGAAAATTGGTCTTTATTTAAAATACCGGGCGGGACAAGTATGTAGGAGATATATCGAAACTTGGACCTAAATAGAGATTTTTTTTGCAAAAATGTGTCTTACCCCCCAATATACCGGAATGACATATTACAGATATTACAATGGGAATGGAAGGAAGATTTGACACCACTTGAGTAATGCTATGGGGATACCATTATATGGGTGCAACCCGGAAACTTGAACCAATATTGATAATTATACCCTACACAACTATGTTGTCAGGGTATTATTGCTTTGTGCAGCCCCAAAAGTTTGTAACGCCGCGAAATATTGGTCCTAGACCCACCTTTAAGTATACCGATCGTCATATCTCGACTAGCTGAGTCGATCTAGACATGTGTGTCCGTCCGTCCGTCTGTCCATTATAATTTGTAAACACGATACAGGCCACAGTTATGGACCAATCTTCACGAAATTTTGCATGTAGAATGGGTTCTGGCCAATGAAGACCCCTATTGTTTTTGGAAAAGATCGGTTAATATTTAGGGGATGAAATGGACCAAAAACTTTATTTTTGTCGGTTTTTCTGGTCGCTCCAGAGGCCGCAATTATGGCCAAAACACCGCGAATTTCTGCACGGAGAAGAGGATCGGGCCAAAGAATTAGCATGCCTGTTTTGATAAAGATCGGTCAATATTTAGCGGGTCAAATGGACCCTAACTTTTGTGTGAAAAATGACAAAATTTGTTTTCTATAGTGTATATATTTACCACTGAGGGACATAGAGTTACACTTAAATATGTACAGGTGCTTACGTATTCATATACCAGTGAGCGGAGCAGTATAGTCGGACGGGGCCGACCATGCGATACCCTACACAACTACCACGAACTCTAACTTTCTGAGGATGTTTATTCCGAGTCTGAGTAATATTTCGTGATAGTTGCCCCCTCTTGACCGATTAGAGGTTAACAACACCTCTTCCTTACTTTTTTCGAATATTCAGTACAATCCTTCTATTTACTTGTCCAGATTACCTTCACGGTAGGTTGTGTTGAGATTTTCGGATTATACTCTACTCGAAAACACACGAAAAATTATGTTTTCGGTCCATGTCATCCCAAAATTTTAATCTGATCATCACCGAAAATTGTAGGCGTTGTTCTTGACCATAACTGGAACTTCATGAAAAATTTCAAAGCCATCAGCGCGATATTTCTCCCTCTAATGTGGTAATGGGTTACTAAATAATATCTGAATACGTAAGCACCTGCAAATATTTGACTGTAACTCCCACATCTGAGTAGATACATCACTATATTTGGTATCAATTTAAAGGCCAACCACTCCTCTTGGATATGCTATCAACTCCTGGGGTCTACATCCTCCAGGAGTAAATATATATGCCATAGAATACAAATTTTGTCATTTTTCACACAAAAGTCAGGGTCCATTTGACCCGCTAAATATTGACCGATCTTTATCAAAACATGCATGCTTATTCTCTGGCCCGATCCCCTTCTCCATGCAAAAAATCGCGGTGTTTGGGCCATAATTGCGGCCTCTGGAGCGACCAGAAAAACCGACAAAAATAATGTTTTTGGTCCATTTCATCCCCTAAATATTAACCGATCTTTTCCAAAAACAATAGGGGTCTTCATTGGCCAGAACCCATCCTACATGCAAAATTTCGTGAAGTTTGGTCCATAACTGTGGCCTGTATCGTGTTTACAAATTATAATGGACAGACGGACGGACGGACGGACACACATGTCTAGATCGACTCAGCTAGTCGAGATATGACGATCGGTATACTTAAATGTGGGTCTAGGACCAATATTTCGCGGCGTTACAAACATTTGGGGCTGCACAAAGCTATAATACCCTGACAACATAGTTGTGTAGGGTATAATTATTTAATAACCTATTACCACACTGGAGGGCGGAAATATAGCGCTGATCACTTTGAAATGTTCCATGAGGTTCCAGTTATGGTCAAGGACAACGCCTAAAATGTTATGTGATGATCAGATAATAACTTTTCGGATGAAGTGGACTGAAAACTTAATTATTTGTACTTTTCGAGTCGAAAGCCGAACATCACAACACAACCGCCGGTAAAGGGAATCTGGACAAGTAATTAGAGGGGCTGTACTGATTATTAGTAATATTTGCTGACCTCTAGCCAGACAAAAGTGTGCAAATATCGCGAAATATTGCCCAATATAGAACCACAGAATGTAATATTTTCATGGAAGTTGTTTAGGGTATCATATGGTCGGCCCCGTCCGACTATACTGCTCCGCTTACTGGTTTTTTGTAATGATATTTTGTACTCAATGATGATCTAAAACAATTACAGCTAATCCGGCTGAACGGATTTTTCTTATCTTAGTGTTGAAGAGTTCTTGGAGCTCCAGGGAAGGTTTAAAAGGTGAGAAAAAATCGAAAACCGCGAAAAATTTGCAAAAAAATATTAAGAAGCATATTTGCATTTCCACGAATTTTGTTTCGAGCTATTTTAATTGCACCACGTCTTAGTTGCTATTTTAAGATATTTTGGGGTAAAATTGATGGTGGATCATTGCTCAAAGCCTTCATTTGTCATTTATTGAAAATTTTCAAAATATTTTATTTTTTTAATTGGATTGACATTGTATTGAAGCTTTTATATGTATGTGAGAATAAAAAAAAATAATTGAGAATATATCATTGAATGTACACGCGATCATTGTAGGTACAAGTTGTCCATAAATTGCACGTACATTTTGGGACAAACGAAAGTATGAAAATCAGAAGACATTCGGATTAGAGTTATGATTCTCAGATCCATGACACAGGTTATTTTTCTTGAAAATAATAGGGCCACGTTGTTCCTTAAAATACCACGGGAAATATGTTGGTACCATTATATAGTGGTTATATGCCTAATCGTATCATATTGAAAACTAATAATCGATTATATTCTTTGCAAAATTCTATCACTATTCTCATATGGACATCCAAAATAAAAAAAAATACAAATTACACTGGACCAAACTCCCCAAAATACAGAATATTGTGTGTACCGTTATATGGAAGCTACCTCAAAGAATTGACAAATATTCATAATGTTTTGTAGGATTCATTCTACCAAATAAAACAACCAAATGCCAAATTGCAGCTGAATAGATTTAAAAACTTGTCCGAATCCTCCACAGCATCGAAAAATGTTGAGTACTATTATACGTAGTGAAATTTTTGCTCAATAAGTATCCCTAGTATTAAATTAGAAGCAAATCTTTTAAATATTGGAGGTACCGTTATATGGGATCTACCCTAAAAAGTGAACAATAGGAGTAGTAACGTATGTGCATATTATAAAACTCTATATCAAATATTGGAGGATAAAAAAGCTAACGTAACATTGGGCTACCGTTTTCCCGTTATATTGGGAAAAAATTAATTATTTCCGATATTCAGTACTGTAATGTCACTTTATGTGTGCTCTGATAAATACCAAGGTCCAAGATCTGTATAATCCACCTTATGGGGTAGGGTATAAATAAGTATTGACAAATATTCATAATGTTTTGTAGGATTCATTCTACCAAATGAAACAACCAAATGCCAAATTGCAGCTGAATCGATTTAAAAACTTGCCCGAATCCTCCACAGCATCGAAAAATGTTGAGTACTATTATACGTAGTGAAATTTTTGCTCAATAAGTATCCCTAATATTAAATTAGAAGCAAATCTTTTAAATATTGGAGGTACCGTTATATGGGATCTACCCTAAAAAGTGAACAATAGGAGTAGTAACGTATGTGCATATTATAAAGCTCCATATCAAATATTGGAGGATAAAAAAGCTAACGTAACGTAAAGAATTAATTAATTCCGATATTCAGTACTGTAATGTCACTTTATGTGTGCTCTGATAAATACCAAGGTCCAAGATCTGTATAATCCACCTTATGGGGTAGGGTATAAATATTACTAGGCAAGACAACGTTTGCCGGGCCCGCTAGTATTCATTAAAAATTGCTGAAGTTTGTATTTGGTGTACATTATGGTTTACATAAACAGTTTGTAGAAAGGTCACTTTTTGGTATGTTCCCTTTATTTTCATTTCAAGTACCTGTCAGTATATATATGGTGTAGGTTATCCAAAGTTTGTCCCGACCGAACATAACGCTTTTTCACTTGTTACATACTTCAATTTTAATTTTGTCTCAACGCCATGTGGCTTGTTTGAGGTTTCTTTTCCCGGCAATTTATCATGGGATAGCCCTCATATAAAGGTACATAACGCCCAAACCAACTTTTCGGTTAATCCTGGGTCACATTAAAATTTATTTTGCAAGGTTTGCGTTTTGATGAAGGATGAAGTAAACCCAGAGTATGCAAATGATAAAAAGCTACATGCCTCAAAGACAAGCAAACCTATATGCACGTACATATGTATTGAGATGTAGGTTGTACATATATACATATCTTTGCATTTAATGCAATTCATCAGACTATTGATTTTTTTTTACATACATACACATGTAGTATAAGGAAAGCTGGGAAAGACGGACGTCTATAATTAAAATACAATGTGACAGCGTGTAACAATAATAACAGCACCAGTAGTAACATGGTGCAGTGACAACGAACTGGCCATTCAATTCCTGTGCAGTAAAACACGCGAGCATTTTTACCCACTTTTCAGCTTGTTGTATTGTATTTATTTGTTGTTTTTTTACAACAATTGACTTGAATACCTCTCATCCAAAATGAAAACAACTACATTGACATAAATGACAAAAACAAATTTAAGTAATGTTTAACAATGGCGAATTCAGAACAATTGCTTCGGTGTGTGGAAAAAAAATAAATAAGCATATAAAACGGCCTAAATCGAACTTCGAATACCCTCCTCCATAAGACACAAATTTGAAAAGTCATAGAGTGAGTTTGTAATATTGATCTGATACCAATTGAGTCCGAACATTGAAGTTCCTTTTCCGTCAAGGACGAAACCTATATTGATCTCTCCTCAAATGATACGATAATATGCAGGAGATCCAATTTTGAGTTTTGCTTGCGCTTATATTAAATTATTTGGTCAGAAAGGGGATCTGACCAACTGGTAGGGTTCCATGTTCGAAGATGACCTAAGTTTGATGAAGTTTTAAAAGTGGCACAGTTTAAATGAATTTGGATTTCAGCTTGGGAGTGAGAGAGTACCGCCAACTTGGAAGGATGTCTCCTGTCTGCTCTTAGAAAAGAGACGTAACATGAAGTCTCTCATATCAGCTCAAAGATTTACACTATGCGCATGCCTTACCTCTCACAAGATGTCCAACATGCAGTCAAAAGTAGGAAATCTGGAAAGACTGGATCGCAAAGTTGGACTTGAGATTAATATCCAAAAAATTAAGACCATGCAATTAACAGCACCAGTAGGGAAAACATCATGCTACATAGCCAAGCAATTGAATACTTCGATAGCTTCTGCTATCTAGGAAGCTAACAAAAGCGAAAACAGCATTCGACAGCAAGATTTGTGGAATAGCTTACATATATGCAGAAAAATAAAGCATAAAATATTTGAAGCATGTATAAAGTCGATACTACTATACGACAGTGAAACCTGACTTGTGTCAAACACTATCACGCTAAAGATGCCTTAGGATCATATGCAGAATATTCTGGCCCTACATCATAAGTAATGTAGAACTGAGGAACCTAATGAACCAGGAAACTATACAAAAGCAAATTAAACGTACGAATTGGACACAACTTAAGAAAAAATGTATATAACATAACCAGGATGGCGCTTAAATTGCATCGTCAAGGATCAAGAAATCGTGGTCGACCATGAAACATATTGCGCCTGACGATAATCCACGTCCTAAGACAAAATAACCTTACAAGGGAAAATGCCAAAACAACGTCAATTAACCGAGTAAGATGGCGGTGCTTTGTGGAAGCCCTATGTTCTCAAGAGGAGTAACACGAAAACGAGTTGAGGTATATGTCCCCATTTAAAGGTTGGCTTTTCGCAGCCAAGCTTCGTAATATGTTCATGTCGCCACATAAACATCCAACTGAAATGGCTATATTATGACATTCCGTGGTTTTGCTGGGTATGAAATAGGTTCGAAATTTGTTTTCCATATAAAAGTCCAGTTATATTATAACTATTTTGGTGGTCCTAGGTGCAATTTCAAATCGAAATGTCATTCTGGGTATTATGAACATTGGTTGCTCGGACTATGTGACGATTTAGAAAATAATAATACACAGTTCGAAATCCCTATCGGATCTGTTACATCTTTGGCCCCGATTGTTGTAGTAAAATCCAACCAACATTCGATGGGTTCAGCTTGAAATTCTTCGATTTATTTAAGAAAGAAAAATACTTCATAATTTCAGAGAACAATGTATAACTAATTTGGAGATCAAAGTATTTACTTCAATATTACTGTGGAATGTACGTATCAAAAATTGCATAGAAACATATGACTACATCTCTCGTTAACAGATCATTCCGGGCGGTCATGTGCCACAGTATCGGTGTCGCTATTAACAGCGCTTCAAAGTGAATGAGTAGCTTATGTCATCGGGAATGACAATAAATATTGTTATTTTTTAAATGAAAGTGAATTGGCTCAATTGTGGGGGCAGCTGTTCAACCGATTGACAGTCGGTCACTTTATGGCTGGGTATGGTTGTGTGTGTATTCTGACGAAAGCTGTACATACCCAACACATCGCTTATAGGCTTTGTGGTCACTATGTTTGTCCACCCTACCCCCCCATATGATGCGCAATTTATTTATTCATGTCGCTTGCTGCTCAATCATTGCCACAATGACAACACTGGAGTCGTTGCTATTATTGTTGTTGTTTATTACTTGTCGCAGGTCCAATAACTGTTGTTCGCCTGCAGCCACTATTGTAATTGTTGTCATTGTCAGGTCGACAACAAATGCGGATGTTTGTTAATTCGCCACAATTATATTGCATTCATACATCAATTTTAATTTTTCCTCCACTATTCTTTAGTCTTTTCGGCTTCTGATGCCGTTTTTATTTTATTCTGTGAATTTTTATTCAAAGGTGAACTAAGGGGAGCATTAGTTGGTAACAAAAGTCGAACCTTTTCTATAATGAAATTAATGGTATATACGGAATACTGTAAACAATTTAGATATTTTTGGGGGAAAGAATTCGATCGAAAAATTCAAAATTCATGCGGACAAAAGCCAAGTATATTTAAAAATATTGTGATCTATTTGCATACCCTTGTGTAGGGTATACAAAATGGATCAGCATTAATATCAAAAAAAAAAAAAAAAAATGATAATAATAAATAAATAAAAATGGAGCGGAATTACAATATACATACACTTCGATTCAAAATTGTCCTTTATTAAAGTATAGTTTTTCAAGGACTAAAAAAGCCGTGGGATTATTAACGAATATTTTTTCAAGCCTAGATTTATTAAATAATGTTTTTTTTTCAAGGTCTAAAAGATGCGACGATGTATTAAATAACGTTTTTAAAGGGACCAATATGCGCAAGAATTTTTATGAATATATTTTTCAAGGAGCAATATAGGCAAGAATTTTTTACTTACTTAGCTGGCTTGTTACAGAACGTTTGTTCCATAAGCCGAGCTTAAAAAAGATTTCCACGCGCGTCGGTCTTGTGCGCAAATCCACCAATTTGGAAGACTACGTTCCATGATGTTGTTTTCTACTTGGTCTTTCCATCTAATTTGTGGCCTTCCCCATTCTACGGGAACCATCAGTAGGCTCGCTTTTATATGCCTTTTAAGCTGGGGCATTTTCATTCATTCGCGCAACCTTAGTCGCTGCAGCTTAATACTACTGACTATGTCGATGTCCGCGTATAAATTGTACAGCTCACAGTTCATTCGTCGCCGATATTCACCGTCGACGCAGATCGGCCCGTAGATCTTTCAGAGAATCTTTCTTTCAAACACCCCAGGAGCTGCCTCATCTGCTTGCGCAAGTACCCATGCTTCAGATCCATATAATAGCACGGGTAGTATCAGCGACTTGTAAAGTGTGGGTTTGGTCTGGCGGGACGTGGCCTTGTTTCTGAAATGCTTACTTAGACCATAGTAGCATCTGTTGGCCATCACAATCATTTTCCGAATTTCGAAACGAATGACATCGTTTTATTTATGGCGGTACCAAGGTATATAAAGTCTTTGACTACTTCGAAGCTGTAGTTCTCAAGTTCCACAGTTGGTCCGAGTCTACTGGAGGTCTTGCGCGTTGATACCATTAGCTTGGTCTTCTCGCCGTTTACTGCCAGACCCACTTTGGCAGACTTCTTTTCAATTTGTTCAAAGGTGGCTGTTACCGCTCCCAATGTTCGACCCATTATATCGATGTAATCGGCAGAGTGCAATTTCTGTTCACCTTTGCGTCTCATATGACCTTCTCCAGCAGGATGTTAAAAATATCGCACGACAAACTGTCACCTTGTCCGAATCCTCGTTCGGTATTGAAGGGCTCCAATAGGTCCTTTCCTACTTTAACTGCTGTCCTTGTGCCATTTAAAGTTATCCTGCATAGCCGTATTTATTTTGCAGGAATGCCGAATGGATACATGGCTTTAAACACCTCTGAACTTATAGGGCTGTCGAATGCAGCTTTATAGTAGCAAATAGGTGGTATGTGTCTTGTCTCCTTTTTTGTGCACGGGACACAGGATGCTGAGGTTCCAATCATTGGGCATGCATTCCTCTAGCTAATCAGCTGGTGAATGCTCCTGACCAGCAAATGGCAACCAGCCTTGAATAGTTCGGCTGGTAACCCATCGGCTCCTGCTGCTTAATTGTTCTTGTGCCGATTAATTGATTTTATTACCTCATTTTGGCTAGGTGGTATACAGTCTATACAATCATCTCTTATTGGTTCTGGGGTATCTTCTTCAACGCCAGTATTTGATACCAGAAGTTTTTCAAAGTGCTCCTTCCAGATCCTCAACACGCTGTCTACATCTGTCACCAGGTTTTCTTCTTCATCTCTACAGGAGGATGTACCTGGACTTCGTCATGTTAAAGGCAATCAGAGCCGTTGCTTGGTATCTATCATCCCCTAGGCCACCCCCAGATTTTTTTTTTTTAATTTTTTAAAATGTCCACTAATTTTTTATACTCTCTACATGAAGATTCTAAAGTGATTCGCTTCGATGTAGTAGTTCCATGTGGGGCTGGAAAGTTAATTGGAACTAACCTTTGATGGATGTTATAAAAAGTCCGGTACTTTGCAATTTTCTTAGTTGTCCTTTGTGTTTTTATCCAATTCTTGTTAACTATAACGACATGCAAATGTGACAACTTTGTAAACATTCCGACCACACTAGTGACTTGCAACCTATCAGTTCGCCTGCTGTTCTTCTTGCTTTCATCATTGTCTGACGATCGTCATTGGTGTTGAACTAAGGGCAGATGTAATGAGCTGTAAAAGTTAAAAACGTGTTTTGAATAAAAAATCGAATTTCCATTTTACCATCGCCAGGACGAAAAAAACGAGGGAGGTACTAATTTTTTGTGATATTATTTCAGAGAAGAGAATTGATATTTCGAACAGGGAATTTGCAATTGTTGAAACTTGATGAACTTTCAAGGTTATTTGATTCTTGATTACTTCATCTATTTGATTTAAGTCCATCTCATTGAAAACTACCTACGTAAAAGCTTCTCCAAATGGCATTGAAGAGCACAATTCCGGACACAGCCACTTTACTAGCAAACATGAAAAGTCGGGGGAAAAAAGTGAACATCATCATTTGGTAAACCCTTAAAGATTGGTTATGCAGCCAGAAGAGCTGCCAACGGCTGAAGTTTGTCAGATAACGATGCATTCATTTGTTCTGGCATCCATCGCTTACGTCGAACAATGTCAAATCTGGCATTACATGACAATGCCTCAGCCCAACCGAATTCATTGGTATGCAGATGTCTTTTACAATCGCATTACAATCGGAATAAATGTTAGAAAAATGCTATCTCCCTCTATCGTAGGAGGGCATCGGTGGTTGGTGCATCAACGAAATCAGTGCAAACTATTTGCATATTTTTCCATTTTGTGAAGTAACTGATTCTTGTCGTTTCAAATGGATGGTATTGAATGCAAATTGTCAGTGCATTTTCTTTTAATAATTTAATTAAAGGAGAGCAATACAAAATCGGCAAATTGATATAATTTTCTTTCTTTGCTAGTATCGCTTGGTATTTAATTGTGTAAATGTGTGTTTATTTCTTATGTTAGTCATTTTTCGCAAGGCGAATAAAACTAACACCAAACTAAGGAAACTGATGAGGATCAATCGTCCTAACATACCCCCATAGTTGTTTTTATACAAAAACATACTTGGATTACTCTATAATAAAGAATGAAATAAATAAGAAGTGAAAAAGCGTTAAGTTCGGCCGGTCCGAACTTTGGATACCCTCCACCATGGATATACTGACAGGTACTGGAAATGAAAATATAGGGAACATACCTAAAAGTGGCCCTAGACCGACATTTCTAAAAACAGATTATGAAAACCATAATACAAATTTCAGAAATTTTTAATGGATAATTATACCCTCAGCCTTATGTCTAATGAAAGTGTATACATTTTAACACGGTGAAAATGTGCTTCATCGAAATATTGATTCTAGACCCCATGTTTCTTTGGACCAAATCAGTTTCAGAAAATTTAGATTTCATCCAAACTTTGCCCATCTTATTATTTCTTCCAAACTTAGTTCAAATTCGAAGATGGGGAATATCGGTCCACTCCTTCTGGAACCTCCACACAGGAGCTAAGTCTAAATGCGGCTATAGTTCATTATCGAACCTTACGTTCTAATTTTTTATCTCGCTATCCTCCGCAGGTGAAAAGATTACAACAGAGTCTTAGAACCAAATTCAAAACGCGTAACAAATCAGATAAAAAAGGGGGTTATATGGGGACCACCCCAAAAAAGGGGGGGGGCGAATATTAATAATTTTTGGTAGGGAGATTTGTTACCATATACGACTACAAAATACCAAATTGCAGCATATTCGGTTGAAAAACGCGCTCAAGAACCCCAAATAAATTGGGGTACCGTTATATGGGGGCTATCGGAAAAAATGGACCTATATTCATAATTTTTTGTGGAGAGTTGTTACCTATTAAGAACTCAAAGTACTAAATTACAGCCAATTCGGCGAAAAAATACGATCAAAACCCCCAAAATACTGAAAATTAGGAGGCAAAGTTATATGGGGGGTACCAGAAAAAGTGGACCGATATTTATAATTTTTTGTGGAGATATTTGGTACCCAATAAGAACCCAATGTAGCAAATTTCAGCGAATTCGGTTGAAAAACGCGCTCAAGAACCCCAAAATACCGAAAATTGGGGGGTACCCTTATAAATCGACTCAGAAAGTGATTCTATACATATTCCACAGTGAAGGGTATAATTATCGACCGGGAGGAACTTTTTATACCATCAGCCATATATATTGCGGATTCAAAATTCCTTAAATAGGTCTGGACTTTTATATGGGGACTATTTTCTTGCATTATGTGGTATTTGGTTGTTTAAGCTATCCAATGGTAGGAACTTCAAAAGGCCCAAGCCGTTACAATGGGAAAATGCGGCTAAAAAACGATGCTCCCCAAGACTCGGTATTTTGCGGATTTTGGACAGGTTTTTCAACCGAATTGTATAGCACTTATTCGAACCAGAAATTATTAATTAATTTTGACCCAAGTTTCAGTGTAGCCCCCATATAACTGAACCCTCCAATATTCGGTATTTTGGACAAGTTTTCCGAGCGAATTTGGCATTTTGGGTTCTTATTGAATAACACATATCCGTAGCAAAAATTATTAATATTAACCCATATTCAGGATAGCCACCATACAACGATACACCCATATACTCTGTATTTTGGGCACTTTTTTACCGAATTGGCTTTAATTTGGTATTTTGGGCTCCATTAAATAACATATACCTGTACGAAAAATTATTATTATTAACTTGAGTTTCAGTTTTCCACACGACGGTACTGTCCCAGACTTGGTATTTTGGCGATTTTTTACAGGAGTTTTCAGGGCATCCCCCATATAACGATACCCCCAGTATTCGGCGTTCTAGGTATTTTGAATACATTTTTCCAACGAATTGGCTGTAAATTGGGTTCTCATTGAACAACACATATCCGTATTAAAAATGTTTAATTTGACCCCTATAATATGCGATTTTGACACATTTTTCAATTAAATTGGTGTATTTTTTTGTAAGATTCTCAAACAGTCATCACCACATCTACACACTTGAAATTGTTAACATTGACCCAATTCAGTATTTTCAGAATGTTGGACACTTTTTTTAACTGAAATGCCTGTAATTTGATATTTTGTATTCTCATTGGCTGTCAATGTTGATCTCTGTTTTATTACAGCCCCATTATTAGATATATTGAAAATTTCATTCCTCTTCTTCTCACGTATTTTTCGGTATGTTCAATTTCCTATCACAACATGAGTTTTCTCCTAGGAGCCCCCCACCCTCTCTTAATTTTAGATATATTTATTCATGGTGTAGGGTATAAAAATTCGGCCGGACCGAGCTTAACATAGTTTTTACTGGTTTTTCTTTAGTATATTCAAAATGCAGAAAATTAAAGTGTATTACTGCAATTAGTAAATTCCGAATTAAATGTAAAAAGAATATTATTGCTTTTCAAATAAATGCATTCACAATCGTGGTAAATCATTGAACTCGTTAGGACTTAAATAAATCTCTCTTTTGTCGAAAAAACTGCAACAACTATGCAACATTCAATTCAATTCAATTGCACTAAAAGGCCTTTATTTCACAACACTATTTGTCATCGAATAAATCGGCCGCAATACTTTAATTCATTCATTTAATAAATCTGGAATAATCCTTTCCTATCCATTTTTTATATGGGCCGGATAACAGAAAAAAAATACCAAAATGGGAAATGCTATATTTTCAACACATGAAAGCGCATTCGTTGTTCAAAACAATTCAAATGGCACAAAAAAAATCGGTGATATAAACTTTAAATACGCCTAACCAAATGAAATTAAAAAAAGGAACAGCGATTTGCACATTACTGACATCGATATCCATTCATACATACTTGCCTACATACATACAGTCAAATGACAAATGTACGAAAAAAGTGTCTATCGCCAACTGGACACAAACGTTTGGCGCCAACAGCTTGGTGAAAACGCCCAAATCATTTCAACTGTTAGTTGTGGGTTTTGTGTCGGGATTGTTTTTTTTTTTTTTGTTTCTGTTATTTCTTTTTGTTTTTCCGTTCGCCTAAATTTTGCTGCCATTCTCCTGTGCATGACCATGCCTCATACTGCGCATCGAATGCGCTTATTGTTGTTGTGGCTATGCAACAAAACAAAATGAAAATGGAATCGGTGCAACAAAATGCATTGCCTCAACTAAGACACAAAAAAATGAAATAGAGCTTAATTTAGTCACGAGGCGTACATGCGCCAAAGTTAAACAATTGTAACCGACAATTGCATTTACGTCGAACTGTGGGTCAAATGGAACAAAAATTAAATTTACAATAATAATCTAAGGAACATTTCTTTTTTATACCCAAAGTGCTGAAGTGTATCATATAGTCGGTCCCGTTTGACGTTTGAACTCTCTTTCGAGAAAAACGCCAAACGTTTAATCTTCGATCTCTCTTCCAAAATTCGGACATATCGTCAATTTTTTTTTTTTGAATTTTTAATTTGTAATTTTACAAGGACGTTCTTGAATTCGAATTAAATCAAGTTATTTTTTAACTTGCTCTTTAGGACATATTCCTATTCCACAACGGTTTTTAAAATATAATCACCCTTGTTGATCACTGTGAATTACGGTATCAAGAAACAAGCTGACAACTGGATGCAACTGCAACAGCAACTGCAACATTCATGATGACAATAACAGCCACGACGACAGTAACACGTGCAACACCAATCGAGCCAGAGAATGCCGCCAACACTAACAAAAACCAATTGCATTCAACCCCACCAACCCATAATCCCTAAAATCGGGTTCATTGATATAACTTTTTTTCTTCTTCTTGTTTTTGTTTATTTCACTTTGTTGTAGATTTTTTTCTACATTCCAAATGGGTGGGTAGGAGGTTAGCTAGTTTTGAACTATTATCGTAGCCTTAGTTTAGTAACATGGTTTTTGCTGTTATTGTCATATTGACGTTGTTGTTGTTGTTGTTGCCGCTATTGTTCGCAGTTTACTGTTGTTGTTGCTGTTGCTGCAGCAGTAATGTTGTTAACACCAAAATGAATGGCTTTGTGTTAAGTTGTTGAAGAAAATAAATAAAAACACACACAACATTGAAAAGTGGACTTTTGAACAACATCCACAACGACAACCAGTAACGATAATCCAACAAAACTACTCTGAATATTGCGATTGATTACAGTGAAGTGGTTTAGTTGGAATATATGTGGGGTATTGTTGAAAATTATTATTTGTCTTTTCAATGTATATTTTTCGAGTACTTTAGGAGCTATGATCCTAGATGTTTTGCAGAATATTTTGAAGAACTTGTAGAGACATGGACGTGAATTTTTTAAGAAATATTTTTGAAGAACGTTGAGACCTGCAAGCGTGGATTTTTATACCCTTTACCACACTGTGGTAACTTGTATTACGTAACAGGCAAAAGGGAAGTAGATAGACATATGGTTCCTTTTGAGAATATGCATAGAATCACTTTTTGAGTCGATTTACGCTTGTCCTTCCGCATTTATGGTCGCATTTATGATCCGATTTGGATGAAATTTGGAACAGCTCATTTATTTGACACAAGAATATACCATATTTACGTAGATATAGCGACCATATATATATTACTACTTTCCTTACTGTTTATACCCTACACAACTATGTTGTCAGGCTATTATAGTTTTGTGCAGCCCCAAAAGTTTGTAACGTGCCGCTTTAAGTATACCCATCGTCATATCTCGACTAGCTGAGTCGATCTAGACATGTGTGTCCGTCCGTCCGTCTGTCCATTATAAACACGATACAGGCCATAGTTATGGCCCAATCGTCAGGAAATTTTGCATGGGATGGGTTCTGGCCAATGAAGACCCCTATTGTTTTTGGTAAAGATCGGTTAATATTTAGGGGATGAAATGGACCAAATACTTAATTTTTGTCGGTTTTTCTGGTCGCTCCTGAGGCCGCAATTATGGTCCGAACATCGCGAGAAGGGAATCGGGCCAAAGAATAAGCATGTCTGTTTTGATAAAGATCGGTCAATATTTAGCGGGTCAAATGGACCCTGACTTTTGTGTGAAAAATTAGAAAATTTGTATTCTATAGCGTATAGATTTACTCCTGAAGGACATAGACCCGAAAAGTTGTTGGTATATCCAAGGGCAGTGGTTGACCTTTAAATTAATACCAATTATATGGTCGTATGTACTCAGATGTGGGAGTTCCTCTAAAATATTGCTTACGTATTCAGATATTATTTAGTAACCCCTTACCACATTAGAGGGCGGAAATATAGCGCTGATCGCTTTGAAATTTTCCATGAGGTTCTAGTTATGGTCAAGGACAACGCATATAACTTTTGGTGATGGTCAGATTATACTTATGGGATGAAGTCGGCCGAATACTTAATTTTTTTTGTGCTTTTTCGAGTCGATGTCAATAATAAGCCAAAAATCACAACACAACCCACTGTGAAGGGAATGTGGACGATTAACTAGAAGCGCTGTACTGAATATGAGTGATATTCGGAAAATATGTCAGTGTAAGTAAGAGGTGCTGTTGACCTCTAATCGGGCTAGAGGGAGCCAATAACACGAAATATTGCCCAAGCTCGGAATACACATCCGCAGAAAGTTAAAGTTCCGTGGTAGTTGTGTAGGGTATCGTATGGTCGGCCCCGTCCGTCTATACGGATCCGCTCACTGGTTTTAAAAATATTTTGACCCCCATTTATCTGTTTCAAAAAATAAATTATTTCATTTAATTTCAACATACAACTCCTCAATAACATCAGTTTTATATTTTAAGTGAATATTTGAAAAACTCCTATAGATACAATCGATTTATTTATTATTATTATAATTTTTTTTTTTTTGAACCGGCAGCGAAAGTGTTTT
The DNA here is from genome assembly GCF_032173495.1 of Musca vetustissima. Taxonomy (NCBI): domain Eukaryota; kingdom Metazoa; phylum Arthropoda; class Insecta; order Diptera; family Muscidae; genus Musca; species Musca vetustissima. The sequence goes on from NW_026886117.1 coordinate 30,090, forward strand.
CCTCGAAGAAGTGTTTTTACGATTGTTCTTTTCACCTTTTAAAATTAAGTTTAAATGCAGCTTCAAAGATTCGAGAATTTCTAAGTATATTTTCTTTAGAAAAATCAAAAAGTCTGAAGTAGCAGACTTTTTGATAGAGTATTTTGAGAAAGAAATAATTTTTTCAAACGACTACATTCATATTGTGAAACACGATGGGTTCAGCAGGATGATTGCGTACAAATGTTTAGCGAATATATAAAAAAGATAGTAGAATCGTTGGAAGTGGTAAGATTTAAATTGGATTGATTTCTAAGTAGAATTTTCTATGCCAAGAAGGGTTGCTACGCAAAATTACATGTTATGAGTTCGAACTCTGAGTATTTTCATAGAACTACATTATTTGTCCCAAGTTTGGAAGAACTCCCGGATTAAGGCTTAATCCGGATTGAGGGTCATTGACCCCGAATTAAGGCTTGTTCCGGATTTAGGGTCACTAACCTCGGATTAAGGCTTAATCCAGATTCAGGGTCATTGACCTCTTATTAAGGCTTAATCCGGATTTAGGGTCATTGACCTCGGATTAAGGCTTAATCCAGATTTAGGGTCATTGACCTCGGATTAAGGCTTAATCCGGATTAAGGCTCACTGGACCCGGATTGAGATGGAAAACTTGTATTTGGAATTAAAATTATAAGTACGAAAAGTACTAAATGGTACTAAATATGGCACAATTTAATGCCTTTGTGAACGAATAGGTCTGGGATCCTGAGAACCCACTGAGAACAAAAAAATATTTTTTTCTCGCCTTATCCTACACCATCGTTAGCTATTGAATAGTTCTACGACTTTTAAGGATTTATAACGGAAATTCGTTCACAAATTGAAAACTTTTCTGTTTTCATACTATTTTCTATAAAATTCATGCTACGAACCACTGCAAATAAATGCGATGAATAAATAATAATTGGGTGATTTAATTTTTAAACGTTATAGAATTTGCACGACCAGAATTAAAAAAAAAATCACATCATCATATTGTATTACTATGCATACACTTATTTTAAATTTCACTTTATTAAGGTGTTAAAAAATGTCCAATAACCTGAACATACTGTAAATTGGAGGAAGACCGCAATACAGGGGCTGCAATGAAACGAGGACCAATGTTAATAATTTTTAGTAAATAGTAAATAAATTTTGGTAAACCCAAAATATCAAAGTACAACCGATTCGGTTAAAAAATGTTTTAACAATACTCAAAATACGATGTACCGTTACATGAGAGCTACCGTAAAAAGTGGACCAATATTGAAAAATTTTGGTAGGGAGATTCTCCGCCCATTAAAATCCTAAAAAAATACAGCAAATTTGGTTAAAAGACTGTCCATAATTTCCAACATATTGAAACTTTTATTGTATCGTTTTTTTTTTTTTGGGGCTACACTGAATCTACTGAGACCTACCGTGTTCAAATCCGCCCAATAAAACTGCGGTCAAAAGCACTTTGAAAGTAGAAACATCTGCAAATATATAATTTGAGAATTCCGCTTTATTTTGTATATAAATATAAACATTTATAAGTCATATTCCTGAGTAAATGCATCATAAAATATAGCAATACGTGAATAATTTTATCCAAAATAGATTGGGGAGGCATACAAACGGTTCTTGATGGATATGAGCATATGAGATTTAAAAGCTTTCAAAATATTGACCCTTTGTAGGGGAGATACTAGAAGGAGTGGACTAATGAGTCGTATCTTCCAAAATTATACAGGTTTCGATAAAATATTAGGTTTTCCAGAGTTTAGTTGATATCGGATAGTCAGTTCGCATTACATTAAAATATTAATTTTCATCAAAATGTTGACAATTTTGTGGGGTAGCTTGATTTAAGTTTGGAAGAAGTCTTACAATGTGCAAAGTTTGAAGGAAATCGGTTACTCCCTTCGAGAGTTATCTTGCACATAAGCCAGCCTGACAGACACGCAAACGGACGGGCGGATATTTGTAAATGAGTCCAATTTGTCTGAAACGGATTTGGTCCAAAGAACCATGGAGTATAAAACCAATATTTCGATGAGACACATTTTTGCCGTAGCAAAGTATATATACCCTCATTAGCCGTAAGGCGGAGGTTATAATAAAAACCAGCAAGGAAAGTAGTAAAGTCGGACTGGGCCGACTATATAATACCCTTCACCACTATGGGGATATTCTACATATGTATCTTTACAGATGTCGTCTTTTCGAAGGAACATTGATTTCACATTTTTTAAATAGACCTTAAGCTAAATTTAGGTACGCTATTTGGTATGCTTCACTGTTTACAATGTAATATCAATCAAGCACCCATTCATTATTTGGTTTACAATCAAGATGAATTTATACTAATTTCAGTCGGCCTTGCTATGGGTCTTTAGTACACCATTTACTTAAAATCGGACGAAAGTATATATAGGAGGTATATGCAAATCTGAACCAATTTCTAGAAAACTTGACACACACAAGGTTATAGTAACTTCAGTACATTGTACAAAATTGTGTGCGGGTCGGCCAATCATTGGTTTTTTAGTGCACAATTTACATTAAATCGGACGAAAATATATATTGGAGCTATATCTAAATCGGAACCGATTTTCACGAAACTTAGCACACACCATTCTGGACCCAATTCAGTACCCTATGCTGAATTTCGTGCAAATCGAAAGATATAGAGGGACTTTGAAGACCAATTAACATTAAATCGGACGAAAATATATACGGGAGCTATATCTAAATCTGGATCGATTTTCAGGAAACTTAGCACACATCATTCTAGACCTAATTGAGTACTCTGTGGCCAATTTCATGCAAATCGAATGATATATAGGGACTTTGGTGCACTATTAACCTTAAATCGGACGAAACTTATATGGGAGCTATATCTAAATCTGAACCTATTTTCTCGAAACTTGACACACATCATTCTGGACCTAATTCAGTACTCTGTGCCAAATTTCATGCAAATCGAAAGATATAGAGGGTCTTTGGTGCCCCATTTACCTTAAATCGGACGAAACTATATATGGGAGCTATATCTAAATCTGAACCGATTTTCTCGAAACTTGGCACACTTCATTCTGGACCTAATTCAGTACTCTGTGCCAAATTTCATGCAAATCGAAAGATATAGAGGTACTTTGGTGCCCCATTTAGCTTAAATCGGACGAAAATATGTATGGGAGCTATATCTAAATCTTAACCGATTTTTCCCAATTTCAATAGGGTTCGTCCTTGGGCCAAATAAGTGACTTGTGCCAAATTTCATCCAAATCGGATTATAAATGCGACCTGTACTTTGTTTACAATTTAACATCTACAGACGGACGGACGGACATGCATAAATCGACTCAGAAAGTGATTCTATGCATATTCTCAAAAGGAACCATGTGTCTATCTCGTTTCCTTTTGCCTGTTACAAACATATGCACAAAGACATAATACCCTGTACCACAGTGTGGTGAAGGGTATAAAAATGTTCTTAATCTATGAATCAAAAATTATAGATGTACTCTCAAAAAGTCGAGTACTCAAATATATTTCGAAATTCAATTGCAGTTGCACTAAACAAATTAGTAATTTTGCAAACATTTATGGAATTTTTATACCCTACACAACTATGTTGTCAGGGTATTATAGCTTTGTGCAGCCCCAAAAGTTTCTAACGCCGCGAAATATTGGTCCTAGACCCACCTTTAAGTATACCGATCGTCATATCTCGACTAGCTGAGTCGATCTAGACATGTGTGTCCGTCCGTCCGGCCGTCTGTCCATTATAATTTGTAAACACGATACTGGCCACAGTTATATAAGAATCTTCTCGAAATTTTGCATGTAGGATGGGTTCTGGCCAATGAAGACCCATATTGTTTTTTAGGGGATGAAATGGACCAAATACTAAATTTTTGTCCGTTTTTCTGGTCGCTCCAGAGGCCGCAATAGTGGCCCGAACATCGTGAAATTTTCCATGGAGAAGGGGATCAGACCAAAGAATAAGCATGCCTGTTTTCATAAAGATCGGTCAATATTTAGCGGGTCAAATGGACCCTGACTTTTGTGTGAAAAATGACAAAATTTGTATTCTATAGCATATATATTTACCCCTGAATAACATAGACCCGAGAAGTTGATATTATATCCAAGAGGAGTGGTTGACCTTTAAATTAATACCAATTATATTGTTGTATGTGCTCGGATGTGGGAGATACACCTAAATATTTACAGGTATCTCCGTATCCGTATATTATTTAGTAACCCATTATCACTCTAGAGCGCGGAACTATAGCGCTGATAATCGCTAATCGGGCAAGATGATGCCAATATCACGAAATATTGCCCAGGCTCGGAATAAACATATGCAGAAAATTTGAGTTCCGTGGTAGTTGTGTAGGGTATCGTATGGTCGGCCCCGTCCGACTATACTGCTCCGCTCACTGGTTTCTTAATGATATAATGATACGAAAAAATCCAATATCTGTATTAAAATTAAAAAATCAATCCTCATTTCGGGAGGGGGTGATGTATTAGACGTTCCAACTTATTTTGGAGGGTATAAAAATATCGGCTCGGCCAAATTTAACAAAGTTTTTTGTTATTAAAAATTTTATTCCGGTAATTTTCTAGGACTCAGCTCTATAAACGGGTATTTTTGTCAATATTGTTTTTTCGTAAAAATCTATAAGGATTTTTAACGAATAGACTTTAAAATTTTTTTTAGAATATATTTCAGGTTTTTACAATGACCATCCAATCTATAAATGTGGATTTGTAATTAATAGTTTTTCCAGTACATTTAGAACTATAGGCGTGAATTTTTGAGAGTGCATTTATAATTATGTGGATTTTATATAATTCGGGTATTGGTTATTAATCGCTAGATTAATAACCTTTACATTTCCCCTCCTTGTTACTTTCTACGTCTCTGTCACTTTTCAAAACTTTGTTAAATAATATTTGCTTAAACATACTTTATATTGAATCTGTATTGTTAGTTTAGTTTAGTTCGAGAGTTAGTTATTTTTCATTTGTGTGCAGTTTTAAAATCTTAACCAGTATTAAAAAATGATTTAAAACTGCAAAATGAAAAAAAAAATGAAATGAAAAAACGACCCTCTCAACTCTGAAATACTGAACGTTTATTGACCGGCACTGTTGTTGCATTGCTAAACAAACTATTTTCAAAGTGAAATCGGTAGTCGATGCTGTGGCAGCGACATTGGCAGCAGAAAACAGCATCAGCCACAAAAAATGTGCAGTTGTGTATCAATTGTTAATGTTTCTGTCCGCTGTTAATACTTCGGTTAAAGCTTTAAATCGTCCAGAGTGCAACATGATAGAAGAAGGGGGAGAGGTGGGGAGGGGGTCACATTACAACAACGATAACAATACGATGAACAAGAAAAACAATAACACGTTAAGGAGTAGAAGTGTAAAATTCCAAACTGCACTTAGCCATGGTAACAGCAAACATCAACTACAGCAACAACAAGAACGCCAGCAACAAAGGAAAGCAAACGAACGAACCAGCGAGTGAAACGAAACATAATCAAAAATACATCCATTCATTTGAAAAGTAAGACGGAATTGTTGAACAATCGCTTATTTCCAATTGGATGCACTGCTAACAGCGTGTATTTCAACAGCTATTAGATGGAGAGTTCAAAAAAACGGCTACGCTACTTCAACATGGCCTCAACTCGAACTTCTAACAACAACAACAAATGAAACTGCAACGGCATTAACAACGGTAACTGCAACACGGAGTGAACAACATTTCCAATATATATTTTTTACTAACTAAAGTTAGCCAGTCACAGTAGTCGTTGATGGTGTTAGTTTTCATTTTAAAATATTCAATTCTATAACTTGGGTGAAGATATGAAGAGCGTTGTTCTTTAAAGATTATATGCTACCACAGTTATACAAAGTGTGTCACGAATATCTATGAAAACGAAGAGCGCCTGGGTGATTCGAAAATGGATGAACTAATAATGATCATATCTATCTAGAGGATCGTTCTAGAGGATCGAAAACTATGTTCCCTCAAAATGTTACAGACAGGGATAATGGTAAAGGTGAATATGCATGTCGATGTGTCACGCGCTTTATGTATATCTTGCAATGATATATTTTGACATATGAAAACCATTCTGATATAACGTGCTCCTCTGCAACGATTTTAGTTATATGTGTACAATATCCTGTCTTGGGCCCGTGAGATGATCGATCGATTTCTATATATGAACTGACTTCAATCAGGTCGGCCCTCTAAACAAAATTGTACGTCAATGGCAGAGTGTTGGAAAAAACGGAATGCACCATTAACATAAAATCGGATGAAAATATAAATGACATATTTTAACAAAACGTTATACACGTCAATAGGTTAGGCCCAATTTAGTATACCGTAGAAAATTTCGTCTCAACGGGACAAACGTTGTGTATTTGTGCACAATTTAGATTAAATCGACCGCAAATATAGTTGGGTACTATATCTAAATCGGAACCCAATTCCAAAATAGGTCGTCCTTTGGCCAAATAAATGGGCCATGCCAAATTTTATTCTATTCTGATCTTAAATTCGACCTTTAATATGTTTACAATAACACATGTAAAAATATACAGATGGATTCTATGGATGTTCGTGTCCCGAAACACTCAAATAAAGACACCTAGGCTGGAGGACTATGGAGGAACATCAATGTACCGAAACTTAGGCGGAACCATTGTATCCGAAACATGGAGCATGGACATTTTTGTCGATTGCAAAAGTTTTTTGTGGGGAAGTGCTTTAACATCCCGAAATGGGAATTATGAAAAATTTTAAAATTTGCATTCTATGAAGTATTTATTTAAGCCTGAAAGACATATATCCAAGAGGATATTGACTATTAAATAGGTTCCAATTATTTGGCTGTATGTACTCAATGTGGGAGTTATACGGAAACATTTTAATTAATGTTTTCTATGTGTTATGAATTTTTTTAGTATTACCATCGATTTGAAATGTTACATGAAGTTCCGGTTATGGTCTGGGAGAGATGATATCTAGGGGTACAATGAACCAAATAACTTTATTTTTGTCAGATTTTCTACTATATGCAGAATATCACATATTTTACATGGTGAAGGGGGTCTGATCAAATACTAAGAACGGCTGTTTAAATGTAAATTTTTACCTCGCAAAAACAAGATTTGGAAAATGCCAGGGTTAGAAAGACCTAATATCGGTCAAGAGGGTGCAAATATCGCGAAATGATTTTCGTGGTAGTTGTGTGGGGTATCATTTGGTTGGCCCGCACGACTATACTGCTACGCTCTCTCTCTTTTTCTTTCTTATTTTCCAGCTTGATTATACCTTTCACCACTTTGTGGTACAGGGTATTATGTATTTGTGCATATGTTTGTAACATGCAAAAGGAATCGAGATAGACTCATTGTATAGAATCACTTTCTTAGTTGATTTACGCATGTCCGTCTGTCCAAACTCCCAATATTTGTCCGATTGAGAGAAAATTTTGCGCAGAGTACTGAATTAGGTCCAGATTAATGTCTGCGAAGTTTTGTTAAAATTGGTTCAGATTTAGATATAGCTTCCATATATATAGTTTCGTCGGATTACTAAATTAGGTCCAGACTGCTGTGTGTGAAGTTTTGTTAAAGTCGGTTCAGATTTATATTTAGCTCCCATATATAGTTTCGTCCGATTTTTTGTGAATGATACACCAAACTCCCAATATTTGCCCGAGGAAAAAATGATGTATGATAAGGTTTGTTGAAATCGGTTCTGATTTTGATATATGTCATATATATATATATATATATTGGTTCGATTTTATGTAAATGGAACATCGAAGGACCTATGTTTATTTGATTTACGCGAAATTTAGCAGATAGGAAACGAATTCCTAGGTCCGTCATTTAGCTAATTTTCGAGCGAAGTCAATAATCTTAGTTCATACAAGTGCCAGATATATACTCCTTTTAACTGCGTTGAAATATTAAAATTAAAATGGATGGGTACCCTTACATCCGTGCTTGGAAAATGCGTTTTTATATCCATACTTGGAAAATGCTTATTAAACTATAAAAGTACACAAATGGGAAGTTTAATATGCGGGCTATGTTCACCTATATACCTATGTAGACCCACTTAAAATATCGAGAAAAGGATGATAATTTTGTAGGAGGTGCTATGTTTGGTGGGAAAATATGTTTAAGACGATCAAAATATGAAAAAATGGGTTAGTTTTTGTATATGGGAGCTATACCATAAACTGAACAGCTATTAATATTTTAAAAGGGACGATTCGACACTCCATGGTAACCCAATATATCAATTTATAGTCAATTCGATGTCTGCCCCACGAAAATATCGTATTATGTGAGTAAAAAAGGGCCCAAACTCCCTAAAATACCGATTAATGTGGGATATCGTTATAAGGGAGCTACCATACAAATGGACCCATTTTTATAATTTTAGTAGGAACATTTTCCATCAAAAAATCATAAGCAAATCATGTATATGCAAAATTTCTAAGCTCAATAGGGACACGGCTATGTCGACATTGAATTTTATTCTCAACAAGAATATATACATATACACTCTATTGTGTCTCCAAGAGGTCTTTCGAAAACTTTTTTTAATATAAAGTCCACAATATGATGGAGGGTATAAAAATCGAAGGATGTTGGAAAAATTAAAAAGAACCACGTTTTCACTATCCATGGGAGAAATATTCTTTAAAATTCCACGATTAAATAGTTTTCGTATCCACTGGCATAGTGTCGCGTAGGGTATAAACATAAATAAATATTCTACAATAGAATTACCAACTACTGTGCACCATTAGGTGATATATATATATGTTTTGTGTAATACACAACTAAACACCATTTACAGTTTGAGGGATAAGTTCACCTACCTACCGCACTCAATCACATTTAGTGTTTAGAGCGCAACTTAAGCGAAAGCGTTAGTTTTGCTTTTTAATGGCAGTGAGGTTTTTGGTTATAATTCAACCTCATCGAAAGGAGAAAACCCTTGAAAAGTTGAAACCATTTTAGGAACAGGTCAATGATCTTCCATTGACGAGATTTTTTGCAAATAGTAAAAGTTGTTCCTTGTTTAATGTATTATCACATCCGAACTAAGTTAACACGGATGTAGTTAAATTGCCGGAGAACTCTTGATGGAGAGTGGCAGTCAATGGATGAAATCATTTGTAAAATAAATGCAATTTTGATGGTCAAGAACTTTATGTGTTGCAATTGTGTCCAATGACGTTGTAATGTTTAAAGTTATAAATATAACCTGTAAGGAAAGTAGTAACGTCGGATTGGCCCGACTATATGATACTCTTCGCCACTTTGGGTATATTCTACATATGTATCCTAACATATGTAGAATATATCTGAACTGAATTCCTAAACAAAACTTTGGGTAAAAGTTCTAAAAAGGTTATGTGTGTGACTACTGAGGACGGTGATGTCATACATGATGAACAAGTGTTATCAGAAACTTTCCATGAATATTTCGTTAATTCAGTTACCAGTTTGAGAGAAAATATAACAAAATATCCAAATGACAATCCTAATTTGTTGCGAACATTAAGAAGGTTTAGTGGGTGTTTTCATTTTCAAAGGATAACTATTGAAGATGTAAAGATGGCTATTTATGATATGAACACAACAAAAAGTCCCGGTGAAGATAATATATCCATTGGGTTTATAAAAAGATTTTCTGAGATATTGTCCCCATTAATAGCGCGTATCTTTAACTGTATGATCACAGAATCTAAGTATCCCTATATATTAAAACATCACAAAATTATTGCTATTCCAAAGGTACCTAATCCTGAAAGTTTTAATCAATTTAGACCAATATATCTATCGTCACTGGATAAAATAATTGAGAAAATTATGCATAAACAGTTAATGGGCTATTTAGAAGGGGAGTCTTTAATATATCGTTCCCAGTTTGCTTACGTAAAAGGGGGTGGCACGGACATGGCTATTGTTAAGGTGATTAATATTATATGTGATGGACTTGATCACGGATATGCTGGAGTTGCAGGACTATTCTATGACTTCAGTAAGGCATTTGATCTTGTCGATCATTATGTTTTACTTAATAAGCTAACTTACTTCGGCATCAGAGGTAAAGAGCTTGAACTAATTAGGAGTTACTTCGACAATAGAACACAATTTGTACAGGTGGGAGGTAGCAGGAGTTCCGTACGATCTATTAAAAGCGGAGTTCCTCAGGGTAGTATTTTGGGACCGCTGTTGTTCATGCTGTACATCAATGATATTAATAATCTTGGGCTTGTGGGGTCAATAGTGATGTTTGCCGATGACATTGCAATTTGTTATCCCTATGCACATGAAAAAGTGCTACGGGTGCAATTGGAGAGAGATTCTTCTCTAGTTGCCGAGTTTGCTAGAATTAATAGGCTGGTTTTAAATAAAAACAAGACCAGACTTTTAAGATTTAGACCAGATTTTCCTCAGATGAATCGTGACTTTGAATTTTTTCTTGAGGGTAGTCTTGTGCAGGAGACAAATGAAATTAAATACTTAGGTATACAAATGAAGAGCAATTTGAAGTGGAATGACCACATTCATTATATTAAACGGAAAATTGCTAGTGCCACAATGTCGTTGTATAAAGATTACGGAAAAAACATATTGCCCATTCGAGGCTTATATAGGAAACATTTACTAGTATATGTGTACAAATCAGTCAACAATATAGGTAATAGAGCAATAACATTCAATGAAAATACAAACGTCTTTAATACCAGAAACTCGTCAAATTTAAAAATTCCAAGATGTAGACTAGAAGTTACTAGACAACGCATTGAATATGCGGGCAGTGTTGAATTTAATAAAATGCCTGTGTTTATAAAACATAGTAATACTTTATCCATTTTTAAGAGTCGTTTAAAAGATTATCTGTTATCTAATTTGGGAATGCTTCTCTGACACTTTGCTATATTTATTTTTTTTCATATTTAAATATTAGTAATTTTAACATTATTTGATATTTTAATGGTTTAATTCCTTTGTTGCCAACTGGCCCAATTATGTCAATTTTGGCGCGGGCCACATTGTAAATGTTTTTATAATATTTATTAAATTTGGAATAATAATAATACAAAAAACGATTTCAGGGAAACTTGCCAGAGACTAATTTATATTACATCAGTACGTTAATTCAGTAACCTATACCATAATTCGTGCAAATTGAAAGATATATAGGGACTTTGGTGCACCAATTACATAAAATCGGACGACAATATATATGGGAGCTATATCTAAATCTGTACCACTTTTCACGAAACTTAGCACACGTCATTCTAGCCTTAATTCAGTACGCTATGGCAAATTTCGTGCAAATCGAATGATTTTCAGAGATTTGGGTGCACCAATTACCTAAAATCGGATGAAAATATATATGGGAGCTATATCTAAATTTGAAGCGATTGTAACGAAACTTTGCATACATCACCCATTCTCGCCCCACCTCACCCATTCACGATTTTAATTTTTCAAGATTTTCAATGGGCTGGTAAATCAATACCACTGCTTGTTAAGGTTTGTAACTTTGCACATATATATTTGAAGATTTAAAAGAGAAGAAAAATAATTTACAAAAAAATTTTGTTGTTGTTTTTTTGTACTTAAAGAAAAGTCCTTATATTTGATGTCGGGCATGATAACTCCTCACTGGAATATCGGAATCCGAAAATTCCAACGGTGTTAGAAAGAGTACATGTCTGGCTCTCGTATGAACTAGGATTATTGACTTCGCTCTAAAATTAACAAAATGGCGGACCTTTGAAAAAATATTTTTGGAAAATCGCCGATTTTTGACCAAAAACCAAGTTAAAAAATAAGGAAGATCTTCACCGATTGGCTTTATCCTAGATCATACGATAGCTATAAACTCACAGAGGAACGTGTAAAAATTTGAAATCGATTGGATTATTAGTTTTTGAGTTATCCTGCCCGCCATTCGCAGAAGAGAAAAACGCGTTTAAAGTTTGAGAAGCCCTTTAGCCGTCACTTGATGCTGACACAATAGATCGGCATTATTTTCAAGAGTTCTTGAGATTTTCACTTGAAATTTTGTAGGGACATTCTTGAATTAGTGTAGCATCGAATTAAATCAAAAAAAATTTTGACCCCGAGAATGGGGGGTCCCCTTAAATCGGACGAAAATATATATGGGAGCTATATCTAAATCTGGAGCGATTTTCCCAATATCAATAGGGTTCGTCCTTGGGCCAAATAAGTGATCTATGCCAAATTTTATCCAATTCGGATCATAAATGCGACCTGTACTTTGTTTACAATTTAACATGGACAGACAGACGGGCATGCATAAATCGACTTAAAAAGTCATTCTATGCATATTCTAGAAATGAACCATGTGTCTATCTCGTTTCTTTTTGCCTGTTACAAACATATGCACAAAGACATAATATCCTGTACCACAGTGTGGTGAAGAGTATAAAAAGGGTTAATTTTTAATGTAGGTCCTTTATTTGAGAAAGCCTTCATATGAAGGTCGCCAGCAAATTTTTCGTATGTTGAATGGCCTAGTCTAATTTTCCAATTAGACTAAAAATATGTAAGTGGGATAAAAATCGTGAGGTACGCAATTTGCAATGTATGTCCTTGATCTGACCCCTTATAAGGGTTCCGACTCATTTTAAATATTTGGAGTGACCACCTTATGTTGGAAGGCGTTTTTACTTGTTTTAATTAATGAGGTTTATAATTTATATATCCGTCTATTGTTACGACTTAATCGATATTACAGGCTGAATAATTTTTTTATTTAAAAAATTATAAACGGTATAAAACAATTAATTTGATCCCCATCAAATTCGCCATGCGTTGTAAAATCATTATTTACATTCGATTATCATTAACCAAATTTCGCTGATTTTTACGTGCAATATGTGCTATTCGAATTCATATCAAAACATTGTTCTAGGCTAGAGAAATCTCCTGGTTTTTTATCATAATTTATGGGGCACGGACAATGCATCTGGCGGAGGTGAATGCATAAATCAGCATCTAGATGATGAATAACCAGAGCAGCAAACGTCAAATCAATCCAGGCATCCAATCAGTATAATTTTCAAAATGCACATTTGCCAAACAGATAGGGAGTTTCGGACATCTGCACATAACCACACACATAAGTACAAAACGACAAATCTAATTCTTTGCTATACAGGATGTGGCAAAATGTAAGCACCAATTTTTGTAAACAAAACTGCACACTATCGAATTAATTCAAAATGCGAATTATATTAAATACTAAAATGATAAATATAATTTTTGAAATATTAATTTTTTGAAATTATCATGGACTTTTTTGTTAAACCCTATACGAAAATTTGTTGTTCAAATTCAATGGCGTAGCTGAAGGGGATATGGCAACTTTCTCGACTTTAGTAACTTCCTAATACTCACTTTAATCAACCGATTTATTCATTATCTGTATCTGCATTAATCTTTAATTTGCGAAATATAGCACCGAGTGTGAACGATATATATGTCTACGCCTCAGATTGTTTGCAAACCACGTAACGATACGCTAGTAGCTATGGAAGAACATGTACCAAACTTGTAAAACACAAAATCATATAATGTCCGCCAGCAACATAGGGAATACAAAAGTTGTTATCCGTTGTAGTAGTTGCTGTTGTTATTGTTGTTTTGTAATGTAAACTTGGTTTTGATCATTTATGGAAGCCTCTAATGCGCTTGGAATATTCACAAGCTGTTGGATGGATATTGACGTGAAAAAGGCCATTTGGTTTTGTTACTATTGTTGTTACTGTTGTTTTACATCTTTTCGATTTTTGAAAAATGGTCTACTGGCTCCTGAAGCCTTTTGTGATGTTGGCCAATAACGATTGTAGCGCTAAATGTGGTGCGTCAGAATAAGAACGATGTAATGCATGTTTGATGGTATATATGTAGGTATACATGATGGTTATTGTGCAAACTTTGGCACTCTATAGTGAAAAAAACACCATTGTATCTTGTGTGAAATATTCGATATTGGACCATATTTTTATATATACTCCATATAAGAGTATTATTTCGGAATTTCGAAGCATTTGGAGGGTTTAGTTGCATTTCTCAAATGAAAGGGTAGTAGTTTGTTGTTCTGGGTTCTTGGAGGATGAGAAACATAATTTCCGAAAATATTAGGTTGGGGAAATTCAACCTAATTATTTCCATTATTTGTTCAGCAGTACTGATAGACTTTTCCTAAATAGACTTCTCGATTTATGCTCGATGGAAGTGTGAAATTTCGCAGTAAAAAAAATATTTTGCTGTTTTTTGTTTGGTGCAATCAGTTGTGTGTTAAGGGGACCCCCCCCCATTCTTGGCGTCATTTTTTTTTTGTTTTAATTATAATCTACTCTAATTCTAGAATGTCCCTACAAAAGTTCATGTGAAAATCTCAAGAACTCTTGAAGATATAGCCGATTTATTGTGTCAGCATCAAGGGACGGCAAGAGTGACTCTCAAACTTTAAACGCATTTTTCTCGAAGCGAATAAATATGGCGGGCACGATAACTCAGAAACTAATAATCCAATCGGACACGTTTATCTGGGAGTGTATAGCTCTCGTGTGCACTAGGATAAGGATAATCGGTGTAGATCTTCCTTATTTTTTAACCTAGTTTGTGGTAAAAAAAGCGATTTTCCCAAAAAAAAAAAAAATCCCTTAAAGCCTTTTAAAAAATGGATTCGGTACATTAAAAGTGGATTTCATTTTTTCCAACCTAATTTAACTTTTGACATATAAAGTGAAGGTCGATAGCTCGGCCTATTTGTCTTTACTACAGCCTTTTTTCCGTTTATTAAATATCTAGGCCGTATTATTAAAACTTTTTTAAAAGATATCGTTCATCATAAAGTGTCATGCTTTTTACAGTACCACGAATATGCCGATTTATGCACGTTCGCCTGTCTGCTGAAATCACAACAGAGCTTGCAAAGCTTATAATAGAGCTTTGAAAATTCTCATTTACATTGTTATTACTCCTCGGAAGTGTGTTATTTAAAATGGGATTAGTCCACGTTTTGGTATAGCCCCCATATAACGGTACCAACGAATATTCGATATTTTGAGGCGTTTTTTGTAACAAAATGGACTGTAATTTAGAACTTATGCTTCTCAAATTTTTATACTAAAGATGATCAATATTTGCTCACTTTTGAGTGTAGCCCGCATATAATGGTACCCCCATATTTTGGGGAGTTTGGATACATTTGGATAATGAAGGTATATACATTTTGATACAATAGAAATGTGATTTATAGGAATATTGGTGTGCACAATAACTCCCGCAGCAAGTAATCGAATTAATTCAAACTTTGCACATCGTAATATTTCTTCCAAACTTAGTTCAAGCTCGAAGATGGGAAACATCGGTTTACTCCTTCTGGCACCTCTGCCAAAACATTACCAAAATTTCGCAAACAAATTAATTTTATAATATCAAATTAATTTTATAATAATTTTATAATAATGCGAACGGACTATACGATTGTCCAACTCCTTTTGGTACTTCCCCCACAAATGGTCAAAATGTTTAATATTTATAAATCCAATATCAGGCGAATATAATGTCCCATTTGAATCAAATTTTGCACAACCTTGTATTTTTATAAAGCCTAGATCAAATCGGAAGTTTGGGACCCATTGATCCACTCCTTCTGGTGCTTTCGCCACAAAGTGTCAAAATTGTCAATGTATATAAATTCAATATTAGGCGAAAGGAATGTCTGATTTGAATTAAACTTTGCACCATCTATTATCTTTAGCCAGCCTAGATTATGTTCGAAGATGGAGCCGATTGGTCGACTCTTTCTGGTACCCCAAAGGGTAAAAATTTAATAACCTTGTAAATATTATTTGAAGCGAATTGAAAAGCCGATTTGATCAATGTTAAATCTGAAATATCTTTGATAAAAGCATATACCATATATAAAGTAAATATTAAAACATGTTTTTAATCCAAAGACCCCCGCAAACCATAAGCTTAGGGTATATATCTGTCTAGTTTGCAGTTTGCTATTTGGATTCTCTTTGGGTGGAAAATCTCCCTACTAAAAAAAATTAATATTGGATCATGTTCCAGGGTATCCCTCGTAGGCTTATACGTTCCATTATTCAGTATATTAGGTATTTGGGAACGATTTCAACCAAATTGATTGTAATTCGATATTTTGGGTTATCACGTTCTACTAAAAAATATGAATACTGATTCATATTATGTTATAGCTCCCATATATAGATACCAACCCATTTTCTGTATTTTTTCACAACATTTCCCAATCAAGGTAACTTTAATTAACCATTCCGGGGCTTTGGAGGCTGTAAATTGAAAAATATGCTTGACGAAAATGTACGACGTATGTCGATTTTTTGACCTAATCCCAATATAAAGAGGGACGCGACACATTTTCTAGTTTTTCTACCCTTCACCACATTATTATTATGTCTTTGTGCATATGTTTGTAACAGGCAACGAGATAGACACATGGTTTCTTTTGAGCATATGCATAGAATCACTTTTTGAGTCGATTTATTTTGTGAATAAAGTACAGGTCGCATTTATGATCCGATTTGGATGAAATTTGGCACAAGTCACTTTTTTGGCCCAAGGCCGAACCCTATTGAAATAAGGAAAAATCAGTTCAGATTTAGATATAGCTCCCATATATATTTTCGTCCGATTTAATGTAAATGTTGCACCAAAGTTCCTATATATCTCTCGATTTGCACGAAATTTGGCACAGCGTAATGTGTTAGGTCTAGAATGATGTGTTAAGTTTCCTGAAAATCAGTTCAGATTTAGATTTAGCTCCCATATATATCTTCGTCCGATTTAATGTAAATGGTCCACCAAAGTCCCTATATGTCTTTCGATTTGCACGAAATTTGGCATAGAGTATTGAATTAGGTCTAGAATGATGTGCGTTAAGTTTCCTAAAAATCGGTTCAGATTTAGATATAGCTCCCATATATATTTTAGTCCGATTTAAGGTAAATGGTGCACCAACGTCCCTATATATCTTTCGATTTGCACGAAATTTGGAACAGCGTAATGAATTAGGTATAGAATGATGTGTGATAAGTTTCTTGAAAATCGGTCCAGATTTAGATATAGCTCCCATAAATATTTTCGTCCGATTTAATGTAAATGGTGCACCAAATCTCCTATATATCTTTGGATTTGCACGAAATTTGGCACAGCGTAATGAATTAGGCCTAGAATGATGTGTGTTAAGTTTCCTAAAAATCGGTTCAGATTTAGATATAGCTCCCATATATATTTTAGTCCGATTTAAGGTAAATGGTGCACCAACGTCCCTATATATCTTTCGATTTGCACGAAATTTGGAACAGCGTAATGAATTAGGTATAGAATGATGTGTGATAAGTTTCTTGAAAATCGATTCATATTTAGATATAGCTCCCATATATATTTTCGTCAGATTTAAGGTAAATGATGTACCAAAGTCTCTTAATATATTTCGGTGTGCACGATATTTGACACAGCGTATAGAATTAGGTCTAGAATGATGTGTGTTAAGTTTCCTGAAATCGGTTCCGATTTAGATATAGCTTCTATATCTGACCAAAAGAAAAATTTATTATCGGTTGCAGAATGTCATATTTATTGATGCAATTTCATTTTACTGGTCCTTTAAAAATGCGACGTCTGTTAGGATTCATCTGTAGAATATACCCAAAGTTGTGAAGGGTATCATATAGTCGGCCCCATCCAACTTTACTACTTTCCTTACTGGTATTTTTTAAGAAATATTGAATGTACAACACTTGGTGGAGGGTATAAAAGGTTTGGTCCTACCATCGAATATTTTGAGCACACTACCTACAGTCATTCCCTACTGTGTTTCCAAGTAGCTGATGCCGATTATTGAGAGTACAAAATTTTCGGCCGGTCGAACTTAACACACTGTTCACTTGTTACGTGTTTATTTTGACTTTATTAGGTCCGCATATCCAAGATATACTCGAAATTGTGCATCTGTAATGGTTTAAAATGTTGGCAATATTGGAAATGAAATTCAACCAAAAATTTTAACTGTGTGCCAGATAAAATTGAATTTTTGGACAGCACGGTATTGAAGTTCAGCATTTTGTTATGATTTGATATGAAAGCGAAATGGGGTGCCCATAGTTCGTGATGACGATGGCAAGCTAAGCGCGTGCTTACAGTCAGTGTCTTCTACCGGTTAATCGTGCACCCAATGAACTCCAAGGCACATTTGTGCGCCGGG
The DNA here is from genome assembly GCF_032173495.1 of Musca vetustissima. NCBI lineage: Eukaryota > Metazoa > Arthropoda > Insecta > Diptera > Muscidae > Musca > Musca vetustissima. Next base: position 48,466 of record NW_026886117.1, read on the forward strand.
GGGATCTTAAATAGTTGGTCTTGGAAATTGTTGCAGTTATTTGCCGAACCGCCCAGAAGGTGAATTATTCTAATCTATTTTTTTTTTGTCTTTCCACATACATAGTCATTCGTACCGCGATTACAGCTGACAGCTGCAAATTTAAGCCAAGCGGACTTTTAGATGATTTACTTTGAATGGAGTTTGTTCCTTTGTTTCCATTAAATAAGTTTTTAAAAAATGGTTGGATATTGCAAATCATTGCTAGTTGGGTTTAGTATGTTTGCATGTATGTAGTTATGTTTGTTTGTGCATAAATGTAATAAATGTATAGTTTTTATGTCTTCCTGTCGTTGCTGTGTTTTTTTTTTCTCAATTTAATGCAGTGAACTGGTTTTACACTTGATTACTATGTCTAAGCATTGAAGACCCGAACATGACGTCCAGCATTCAATATTCCACCAGCCATTTTTATGTGCGGAGGACTTCTAGACTCAGATGCAAAGCACTCCTAACTGACAGTTGTATATATTGGAACAGACATACACAAGCGTCGTCATCACAACGATTGTTGTATCAGAAGCTGCTGAATATGCGCACATGACTTTTATTCCACCAAAAATGAAAGAAAAAAAACATACTTTGAAATGCAGAGCAATGGACAGGTAGGTAGGTAGCCATGCTTACGCTCTTCAGGCATTTCTCTACTTTTATAGATTTTTATGATGATTTTCCTTGTATTGTCGGTATTCGGCATTTTTAATCCCTTCCCTCGGCAGCGTATCGTGGAGTGGAGTGCAGCATTTTGTGTACATTCGGGTTTTTAGATTGATGTCTCAAATGCACTCATTTGACATTAAGCAGCTCTAGATTTATATCAGTAATCACTCAAATGAACAGCCAGGTAAATGTGTAGCTGTGCGGTGTCTGCCAGGCTGACGCTTCAAATTGTCTGTCTATCTGTTTGTCCAAACGTCCATCATAGCTGCACTTTAGTGAGCTTGTAGGATTATTCGCCTTGATTGCTTGTGTTATTCAGTTGTTGCTGTTATGACGGACATTTATTCCATTTTAATCTTGAAGAAAATGCAATCATTGCTGGGCCATTAGTAAACTTTGCAATGTACAAAAATTGGAGTCCAGATTTTGTGTGGGCAATAAATCTTATTTAGTTCAATATGTGTTTTTTGTCGGGTACACAAAGGATATTTGAATATAAAAGTGGTGTACTTTTAAATTTGTATAACCCCAGTTCGAAATATTCATTAGAAACAACAGAAATTACATAAATAGCTACTACTTCTAGGATGATAGACATTGAGAATAGAATATATCGGTCCACGGTCTGGTAAAGCCTCTATATGAAGGAATGGTCTCATTTATTCTATTTCAAAACTTTTAATTATTTTCTCCAACTTAAGGTGGTGTATATATTAAATTTTTCATTCCGTTTGCAACACCTCGAAATAACCATCGGAGAACCCATAATGCATTTTTGATCACAATAAAATTCTATGTCGATTAAGACATGCTGTTCCTCCGTCCGCATGTCGGTCTGTTGGAATGCTAGAGATCGTTGTGAAATTTTGCACAGACGTTGCTAGTACTACTAGGATGCTTGGTAATGCAAACAACAAAAATAACAACCATTTCCATTGAATAATGTGCCCAACATCCTCAATATACCGAATATTGGCTAATACCATTATATGGAATCTACACCATATAATGGTATTAGCCAATATTCGGTATATTGAGGATGTTGGGCACATTATTCAATGGAAATGGTTGTTATTTTTAAATGTTGCTCTCCGTTTCGGGATACCTCCATATAGGGTATTTTGGGGCTGTTGAATAAGTTTTTCAACCGAATTGGCTGGAATTTGGTATTTTGGGTTCTCAATATATAGTCAACCTGCATTCTAAAAATAATTAGATTAAGGAGTGCCTCTATATAACTGAAACACCCAATACTTGTTCTTTAGGGGATGTTGGGCTCGTTTGTCAACCGACTTCGATGTAATTTGGTACTTTGGGTTATCAATACATAGTTAACCTTTCTAATGAAAATTATTAATATTGACCTAAGTTTCGGGATGGCTAACATGTAACAGTAGCTCCGATACATGCGATTTGGCTGTCCCTCGAACTTTGGATACCCTCTACCATAGATATACTGACAGGTACTTGAAATGAAAATATAGGGAAAATACCAAAAAGTGCACCTATACCGACATTTCTACAAACCGATTATGTAAACCATAATACAAATTTCAGAATTGTAATTGATAATTATACCCTCAACCTTATGGCTGATGAGGGTGTATAAACTTTGACACGGTGAAAATGAGCCTCATCGAAATATTGGTTCTAGACCCCATGTTTCTTTGGAACAAATTTTTTTCAGAAAATTTTGATTTCATCCAAACTTTGCCCATCTTATTATTTCTTTCAAAATTTTTTCAAGTTCGAACATGGGGTCCACTCCATCAGTGGTACCTCCCACACAGGGGCTATGGCTAAATGCGGGTAACAGTTCATATATATATATATATATATATAAGGTTAATTATCGAACCTTATGTTCTAGTTTTTTTTCGTATCTGCAGCAGACGAAAAGATTACAACAGAGTCTTAGAACCAAACCCAAACACAGAAAAATATATAACTATTTTAATATAAACAAGTTAAAAAGCGTTAAGTTCGGCCGGGCCGAACTTTGGATACCCTCCACCATAGTTATACTGACAGATACATGCAATGAAAATATAGGGAACATACCAGAAAGTGGGCACATACCGATAATACCGATTTATGTAAACCATTATGTACATTAAATACAAACTTCGGCAATTTTTAATGGGGATTTTTCCTAAAATCTGTATGATCCAAAAAGTGGACTGACATTTATAACGCATTGTAGAGTATGAAATCCTCAAACTACTGTAATTTAGATTACAAAGTTATATGAGGCTATGCCTAAAGAGGGACCAATATTGATTACATAGTGTAGGAAATAGTGAATATTTGGGGATATCAACATATGAGGGCTATGCCTAATTAATGACCGGTATATGCCAATTTTGAACCAAATATTTTAATTGTTTATCTCAATTCTTTCCTTCAGGAGGTATCACGATATTGAGGATATGCCTAAATATCTGCCGATATATTTCATTAACGTCATGTTTGAGTTTTCTTTTATTACAATATCTTAGAAGGCGGAATGCTTACAACAGATGGCTAAATAGTCTTTGTAGGGTAAAAATTGACTATTCCCCGTAACGACTAACCAACCGCAACACACGGAACAAATCAGTAAACTATTTTAATATAAAAAAGGGGGTTATATGGGGACTACCCCTAAAAAGCGGTGAATATTAATAATTTTTGGTGGGGAGATTTGTTACCATATACGACTACAAATTACCAAATTTCAGCGAATTCGGTTGAAAACCGCGCTCAAGATCCCTAAAATACCGAATATTGGGGGGTACCCTTATATGGGGGCTACCCGAAAAAATTGACCTATATTTATAATGTTTAGTACAAAGATTTGCTACCCAATAAGAACTCAAAGTACCGAATTTCAGCCAATTCGGTGAAAAAATACGGTCAGAACCCCCCAAAAACTGGAAAAAAACCCTTATGTGGGGGCTACCAGAAAAAGGGGACCTTAATATAATTTTTAGTAGGGACATTTGGTACCCAATAAGAACCCAATGTAACAAATTTCAGCGAATTCGGTTGAAAAACGCGCTCAAGAACCTCAAAATACCGAAAATTAGGAGGTACCGTTATATGGGGGCTACCAGAAAAAGTGGACCTACACTAATAATTTTTTGTGGAGGCATTTAGTACCCAATAAGAACCCAATGTACCAAATTTCAGCGAATTCGGTTGAAAAAAACGCTTAAGAACTTCAAAATACTGAAAAATGGGAGGTACCCTTATATGGGAGCTATGCCTAAACGTGGACCGATATAGCCCATCATCGAACTTGACTTGCCTGCAGACAAAAGACGACTTTATGCAAAATTTTGGGGCTCTATCTCAATTCGTTTAGACGCTAGAGTGATTACAACAGACAGACGGACAGACGGACATGCTTAGATCGTCATAAAATTTTACGCTGATCAAGAATATATATACTTTATAGGGTCGGAAATGATTATTTCGATGCGTTACAAACGGAAAAACAAAACTAATATACCCTCCATACTATGGTGGAGGGTATAAAAAGGGGGTTATGGGGACGACCCTAGAGATTTGGTAGCTATTAAGAACTCAAAATACTAACACAAAATACCAATTAGGTGGAAAAATACGATCAAAACCCTCAAAATACTGAAAATAGGCGGTACCATTATATGGGGGCTACCAGAAAAAGTGGACCTATGCTTATAATTTTTGTGGAGACATTTAGTACCCAATATGAACCCAATGTACCAAATTTCAGCGTATTCGGTTGAAAAACGCGCTCAAGAACCCCAAAATACAGAAAATTGGGGGGTACTATTATATAGGAGCTATGCCTAAACTTGGCATATATCTCATCTTCGAACTTGACCTGCTTGCAGACAAAAATTTCAGCACCCTATCTCAATTCCTTCAGAAGATAGCGTGATTACAACAGACGGACGGACATGGCTATATCGTCTTAGAATTTTACCCTGATCAAGAATATATACTTTATAGGGTGGGAAATGAATATTTCGATGAGTTACAAACGGAATGACAAAATTAATATACCCTCTATACTATGGTGGATGGTATAAAAATAACTTTTAAAAAATGACATTTGTCTGTTATCAATTCTGACTAACGGCCAAAAAATATTAATTGGAATTCGAAGAAATATTATGATCTCGGATTTGGAGAAATATTATGATCTCGGATGAATTAAAGTTTTGTATTAAAGGCTCAGACTCGACTATATGACCGTGAAAAAGTTCAAAAATTAAAGGATCAAGCCTCAGTATTGCTCCTTTTATGGAGTTCGATCTATTTACGAAAGTTATGAAGTAATGGATCGGATTGTTTATACAAATGTGTTGGAGGGTTTCCATCGATTACCACTATACCGCTAGTTTGTGTTTCAGCTTGACAGTAGTTATACGAAAAAATCTAAAAGTTGATTTAATTTTGACCAAGCAAAAATTGGGTCCTTCGATTTGCTCGAAATTTGGCACAGCGTACTGAAATAAGGCTAGAACGATGTGTGTTAAATTTCGTGAAAATCGGTTCGGATGTAGATATAGCTCCCATATACATTCGTCCGATTTTAGGTAAATAGTGAACCAAAGTCCCTATATATCCTTCGATTTGCTCGAAATTTGGCACAGCGTACTGAATAAAGCCAGAACAATGTGTGTTAAATTTCGTGAAAATCGGTTCGGATTTAGATATAGCTCCCATATATTTTTTCGTCCGATTTTAGGTAAATAGTGCACCAAAGTCCCTATATATCCTTCGATATACACGAAATTTGGCATAGCGTACTGAATTAAGTCTAGAAAGATGTGTGTAAAATTTCATGAATATCGGTTCTGATGTAGATATAGCTCCCATATATATTTTCGTCCGATTTTAGGTAAATAGTGCACCAAAGTCCCTATATATCCTTCCATTTGCATGAAATTTGGCATAGCGTACTAAATTAAGTCTAGAAAGATGTGTTTTAAAATCTGAACCGGTGAAAATCGGTTCAGATTTAGATATAGCTCCGATTTTATGTAAACGGTGAACCAAAGTCCCTTTATATCCTTCCATTTGCACGAAGTTTGGATTTATAAGTAAATGAAGAACTCAAAATGTGGCCGAATGCAAAAAAAACTTACTGAAATAAGTGTAACCTAACATGTGGCAAGTTTCGATGAAATCGGTTTAGATTTCAATATTTTGCTTTAAATTTATTTACACAATTTTGTCCCATTGTAAGAAGAAACTCTATGTCTGACCAAAATGTAGTATAGGTTGCAGATTGACATGTTTAATTTCATGTTAATGGTCCTTCAAAAATGCGACGTCTGTAAGGATTCCATCTGTTGGATATACCCAAAGTGGTGAAGGGTATCATATAGTCCGACTTTACTACTTTCCTTACTGGTTTTTTTCATAAAATAATTTTATAATTTTTATTTCCAAATTAATTATGCGTATATATTTTTTACTTCCTTATTTCTGAAAGAACTTTCACTATAAGTTCATTTTTAGTTACAGGTCATATATTCAGTTTGGAATTTGTGTGCAATTTGCGTTGTTATATGACCATATTGATTACCATATTGATTTTTTTGGTTTAATGTTTTGCATTTGTCATTTTTATTACAGTAATTAACTTTAATTTAAATTTCCTCTTGTTTCTAGCTAGAAACAGACAATACTTGGCTTGATTTCCAATGTTAACTCATTTGCAACTCGAGCAAAATGTTCTTATTCTTTTACTAATCGAAAAATATTGTCTGATATATGTGACTAAGAATACACACGACAAAGAAAGCAAATAAGAGGAATGCCAGCGAATAAAAAAGTGCTAAAAGCAAATTAATCAAGTCGTTGAGAACACAACAAAATGCCAGTTAAGCGACAACAATGCAAATGTGTAAAAGAAATGGTGGGGAATTTTTGTTGTATTTAACACCAGCATTTATTTTGAAAAGAAAAAAACTTCGACGAAAAGGACCACTTAAATGACCCAACCAATATGTATGTATGCGGAGATAATAAAAGAAACGACAGAAACAAACCAACGGAGTGTCGGAAAGTTAAGGGAAAACTGTGGTTATACCAAATGTGGTGCCATATTAACTAAAATCGGAGTGGAAATGAAATACATAAAGTCTATGGGGACTTTTATACCGTCGTAGAAATCTGCTTGGTAGGAAGATTAAATATCCAGTGAGAACTAAAAATACTAAATTACAGCCAATTTGGTTAAAACGCGCCCCAATTCCTAACTATTTTTGGTTCCTCTACCCACCAAGTGGTCACCATTTTGCTGAAAATGAATTTTATAACTCATATCAATGCTACATCGGAGATGGAGCGCATAGGTCAACTCCATATAGTAATTTTAAAAATTTTATGAATAATTTGTTTACCTAGATAAACATTGAACATTTGTAAATTAAATCTGAAGCCAATTGTGTTTCCGATTCAATCAATTTTATATCGTATTATTTTTACCAAACCATAATCCGATCTGTTTTGACAGTTTGTGCATTTAATATTTCTACAGTTTGTACATTTGATTCTTAACTTGCACATGGTAATATTTTTACCAAACATAGATCTGAACGTAGGGCCACACAGATGGTCAACTTATTGACAAAAAAACTTGCCAAAACAAACAAATGTACACATCTGGCAACACTTGACATTAATTGACCAAAAACAATTCAAATCCAAGCAGTGTCAATTAGAATGTCCCATGTTTGTGTGTTAGTTTAATGTTTTAGTGTTGGTCCTATATTTGTCTTAGTAATCGCCTTAATTTATATGTGCCGCTTGCCGGCACTGGCTGGCAAATGCAGCAATTAATTCATGTAAATATGCATTTTATTGTGACCACTTAAACATTCCAACTGCACACAGCAATGAATACTGTCTCATAACCACCGACGACATCATTTCAGATCAGTCAGTCGCTATGGTTGGCGTCAGTTGTCCCCTTGTTTGTGAATCCACCAGAGGCTGTGGTTATGAAGGAAGTTTCACAGGAATGACTATGTAGTTGCACATAAACGACAGAAAGAAGGACGATGAGGGCAAGCAGCACATATTTGCCAATAAGACAAATTAAAAGTAATTAATACCGAATAATAAATGCATCCAAGAAGTTCTGCAATCATATGGTTGTTCGGCAACAGTAGCAGCAACAATAACAACAGCAACAGTTTCATTAGTCCAGACATTGTAAATTACGAAAATAATGACCTTTCGTCGAGTGTCTTGTTGAGATGTAATTGAAAAATTTTGTAAACAAAAGAAAAATAATTTGCTTCTTTTTCATGTCGTGCAACAGTTCAAATAAATATTCCAAGATTTTAATTGAGAAAAGAATTACTACAATCGTTGTTGTAAAAGGAATTTGCATATCCTCATGCATCAGTTTGAATGTATACATGTAGATATTATAACTGTATAGATAAATTTAACAAACGGTTTTTATTTATTATATCATAACGCATGCAACACCAAATAGATATGAACGAAATACCGAATTGGAGGTACTAAGTATGGAATTTTAGGCTAGGACCTTTAATATGCCCAATGTCCTGTATTGAAATTCTTCAAAAATCTATGATCTTGGCTCAAAATTTTATGAACAAATATTATTTTACAAATTTTGCCTAATTGTTTCAACAGTCTCTGAAAAAAAACATTCCTTAAAACATTCATTAAACCAGTAAGGAAAGTAGTAAAGTCGGACGGGGCCGACTATATGATACCCTTCACCATTTTGGGTATATTCAACATTTTTTAAGGACCATTAAAGTGAAATTAAACATGTCATTTTGCAACCTATACTAAATTTTGGTCAGATATAGAGTTGCTTCTTACAACACAATTATGTAAATAATAATTTTCGATTTTATCGAAACTTGTAACATGTTCGGCCACATTTTGAGTTCTTCATTTACTCATAAATCCAAATTTCGTGCAAATGGAAGGATATATAGGGAATTTGGTGCGCCATTTACACAAAAACTGGCGAAAATATATATGGTAGCTATATCTAAATCTGAATCGAATTTCACGAAATTCAACACACATCGTTCTAGACTTAATTCAGTACGCTGTGCCTAATTTCGTGCAAATCGAAGTATATATAGGGACTTTGGTGCACTATTTACCTAAAATCGGACGAAAATATATATGAGAGCTATATCTAAATCTTAACCGTTTTTCACAAAATTTAACGCATATCGTTCTAGACTTAATTCAGAATGCTATGCCAAATTTCGTGGAAATCGAAGGATATATAGGTACTCATTTACCTAAAATCGGACGAAAATATATGTGGGAGCTATATCTAAATCTGAACCGATTTTCAAGAAATTGAACACACATCGTTCTAGACTTAATTCAGTACGCTGTACCAAATTTCGTGCAAAACGAAGGATATATAGGGACTTTAGTGCACCATTTACCTAAAATCGGAAGAAAATATATATAGGAGCTACATCAAAATCTGAACCGATTTTTCCCAATTTCAATAGGGTTCGTTCTTGGGCCAAATAAGTGAACAGTGCCAAATTTCATCCAAATCGGATCACAAATGCGACCTGTACTTTGTTATCAAAAATACATGGACGGACGAACAGACGAACGGACAGACAGACGGACATACATAAATCGACTTAAAAAGTGATTATATGCATATTCTCAAAAGGAACGATGTTTCTATCTCGTTTCCTTTTGACTGTTACAAACATATGCACAAACACATAACACCCTGACCACAAATTAAAATCAGTAAGGAAATTTCAAAATTCAGAGGGGTTACATACAAGAAATACTATTAAGATTTTGTGGATAGAAAGACATATCATCTATAGAAAACCATTGACATCAAATTACATCTGATCTCCATATATAACACATCCATCAGGCAGACTTAGGTCTTTGGTGTACCATTTGCATGAAATCAAAAACAATTATGAGGGAAGAGCAATAGGTAAATTTGGACCAATTTAAGGGGACTTCCCCCATTCTCGATTTTAAATTTTCAAGATTTTCATTGGGCTGGTAAATTAATACCAATGCATGTTAAGGTTTGTAACTCATATATATAATTGAAGATTTTGCACTCCCCGAGAAACATATCAAAATTTGGAACGGATTGACTTATTAGTTTTTGAGTTATCGCACTATTTACCTAAAATCGGACGAAAATATATATGAGAGCTATATCTAAATCTTAACCGTTTTCCACAAAATTTAACGCATATCGTTCTAGATTTAATTCAGAATGCTATGCCAAATTTCGTGGAAATCGAAGGATATATTGGTACTCATTTACCTAAAATCGGACGAAAATATATGTGGGAGCTATATCTAAATCTGAACCGATTTTCAAGAAATTTAACACACATCGTTCTAGACTTAATTCAGTACGCTGTACCAAATTTCGTGCAAAACGAAGGATATATAGGGACTTTAGTGCACCATTTACATAAAATCGGACGAAAATATATATAGGAGCTATATCTAAATCTGAACCGATTTTTCCCAATTTCAATAGGGTTCGTTCTTGGGCCAAATAAGTGAACAGTGCCAAATTTCATCCAAATCGGATCACAAATGCGACCTGTACTTTGTTATCAAAAATACATGGACGGACGGACATACATAAATCGACTTAAAAAGTGATTATATGCATATTCTCAAAAGGAACGATGTTTCTATCTCGTTTCCTTTTGACTGTTACAAACATATGCACAAAGACATAATACCCTGACCACAAATTAAAATCAGTAAGGAAATTTCAAAATTCAGACGGGGTACATACAAGAAATACTATTAAGATTTTGTGGATAGAAAGACATATCATCTTTGGAGAACCATTGACATCAAATTACATCAGATCTCCATATATAACGCGATTTTAATCAATCCACACATCCATCAGGCAGACTTAGGTCTTTGGTGTACCATTTGCATGAAATCAAAAACAATTATGAGGGAAGAGCAATAGGTAAATTTGGACCAATTTAAGGGGACTTCCCCCATTCTCGATTTTAAATTTTTAAGATTTTCATTGGGCTGGTAAATTAATACCAATGCATGTTAAGGTTTGTAACTCATATATATAATTGAAGATTTTGCACCCCCTGAGAAACATATCAAAATTTGGAACGGATTGAATTATTAGTTTTTGAGTTATCGTGTCCGCCATTCGGAAAAACACTGCTTCGAGAAAAATGCGTTTAAAGTTTGAAAATCATTCTTGCCCTTGCTTGATGCTGACACAATAAATTGGCTATATCTTCAAGATTTCTTGAGATTTTCACTTGAAAATTTAGAGGGACATTCTTGAATTAGTGTAGATTCGGATTAAATCAAAAGCAGAAATAAAAAAATTTGACACCGATAAATATATAGACATGTTATTCTAGACTCAGTTTAATACGCTATGCAACATTTTATGTAAATGAAAAAAAAAAATTAGTACGCTGTACAAAATAGGTAAACGTTTGGGAGTTTCGTAGACCATTTACATGGAATTGGACGAAAAGATGTATGGGAGGTATGCCTAAATCTAAACCGATTTTTATTCATTCCATCATAAGTTGGATTGTATATTAACTTTCTTATTCCGTTTGCAGCAACTCGAAATATTCACCATCCGTCGATAGAGATCGCAAAATTTAAAATACAGATCTGAAATTTTGTACAGATATTGCTAGTACTCATAGGATGTTTGGTATTACATATAACAGTTTTAGACGCGTTTTGCCACCGAATTAGTCGTAATTTGTGTATACAGTCCAAATTATTTCTTTCGTATTCAAATTGTACGAATTCTGCCACCAGAACAACTTTTGATTCTTGTAAAAATGAATACAGAGAATAATTTAAAATGATTTTTCTGTCGATCTTGCGTTTGGGTTTCTTGATATTGCACTTTAATTTTTTTCAGAAGAATGTACTGTATCTCCCGAATGCAAAGATGTAGCGATGTAAAATTTTGTGCATATCCTATTTAGGATAGTTGCATTAAATCTGTGAACAGGAATTTATTCTAAGATTGCGGAAAAAATATTCGAGGCTCAAATGGTTAATATTAGGTCGAGGAAAAAGAAATCCATTATTATTTCGCCAGATGGCTGAACTGATTGATTTCTCCTAAAGTATCGATCAAACAATTTCAGATTTATGCTCGTTAGAAGGTTGACATTTCGCAGTAAAAAAATATTTTTCTGTTTTTTGTTTAGTACATTCAGTTGTGAGTAATAGGATGTTAAAATGGAAGTGAACAAAGAGAAAATTCGTAACATTTTGCATTTTTTCTTTGACAAAGGCGAAGCGGCTAAAATTATGAATGGTTGTTATGGTTCCGATATTGTAACAGCCAATTATGTGCAATTTTGGTTTCCTAGATTCCGTTCAGTAATTTTTAATTTTAAAGATGCACCTCGCACAGGTTGGTCGGTCGTCGAAAATTTCGATAAAATCGGAGAAATGGTCGAGAAATGCCTTTAAAATGGCAACATATAATACAAGAAAACCGACAACATATATGGCCCAAACCGGACATTCCGAAGCATGTTAAGTAGTCTTTTAGTTCATATAAAACTAATGCATTTATTTTTCCCCAAACCTAACATTAAATATCTTAGGAGTAGTAGCAATATCTGTGCAAAATTTCAAAGTTTCTCCTTTTGAGCTTATAGATTAAATTTTTTTAAAACTATTCTAAAAAATCCGCGCCATTGATTAATATTTTTCCGTTACAAATCCATCAAATACTAATAATAAATAAATTTGAAAAATTTTCAAAATCGTCAATTATTTTACCCATTTGATTCTTGAAATAATTCGCATATCCACACACAAAGACACGAGATATGCACATTATTCAATATCTTGTGGGGATTACTTATGTATTTGTATTGTTTTCGTCATTTTTTGTATTTCCAAAAAAACAAAGCTTAATATTTCTTCATACGCCTCATTTAGGAGACAAATCCGATTAAGTATAAAATTTCATATTTAATTTGGTTTAGTTTCAACTCAACGATGCTGTCTGTGATCTCTTTAGTGTGTGCATTTGTATTTTCTCTTTTTTCGGGAGTTATTTTCTTCTTTGTTCGGTTTTGCGGTTCAGTTCAAAGAAAAAATTTAAGGATACCTCTTATGTGTGTGTTTGTGGCTCTGTTCTTTTTATTCCATTTTAATTTACATAAGCATTAGGTTCCACACAACATGAAGCTTCACACTTGATAATGCGATTGCTTTAACATAAGAAGTTGAATTCTCATTTTGGCGTGATAGAATTGTTTTGTCATGTCAGTTTGAGTTTTAGTTTGAGGTACATACCTGTTTTGAAAATCAAAATTGCCTCGTTCTTTTTTAGCAATGCTACAAATGTTATCAACCCAAAGCAAACAATCGCTAGAATACCCTATTACTAAAAATCCCATCTTTCTGAATGAGGACACCGCCGTGAAGATTAAAATATATTTTCAAAATTCGTTAATATTAAGCAGTGGCTACATACTGCTTAATATTAACGAATGTTTGAAATAAAATGATTTTTTTTGTGATTTTGAAATATGAGATTTATGAACCTCTTTTGAGCAGTAAAAACGAAAAACACAAAAATTGTTCAAATTTTAAAACACAAAAACTAATTTCCGTTTAAAGATTAGTTTTTTATGCATATCAAATTAAAGCGTTCCGAAATATGCATGCACTCTGTCTGTGTGTTTTCGTTCATTTAGTCGCAATATTTTCCAGAAGTTTATTGCCATTTGCAATATGGTGGCCACAGCACTTAATTAAGCCACCAAATGCTGTTTTAATATTCAATTTCTTGGACATTAAATTCCATATTTACGAGCATTGCTGTTTAAATGGTTTATTGTGTCGCAGTTTTTTTTTTAAGTTGAAATTATAAGATATTAAGGCATAGAATTTATGATATCTAAGTGATTGAGTAAAATGTGTGTGTTATTGAGCAATGGTACAAAGTAATGTGATCTAAATGGATATTTCGAAATGTTCTGCAATTATTTCGGGGAGTTGTGCCCCCAGTAATTGGAACAAAAGAGTTGTCCACGTTTTAGGGTAGTCCCACGTTTAGGTTTGGACACGTTTTTCAACCAAATGGGATAATATATATAAGCAATATTGCCAATTTTTTAAAAATCCATTTTCAAAAAATCGGGTTTTATTGTTTTACGTGGTAGATCAATAGAGAAAAATATTCTGACTCCGAAACCGTCCGCGATTAAATTTTTTGTTGATGCGCGCAAAAGTTATCGAGGTTTTAATTTTGGTTATAAGAAAACCAGTAAGGAAAGTAGTAAAGTCGGGCTGGGCCGACTATATGATACCCTTCACCACTTTTGGTATATTCAACATATGTATCCGGGGAAGTTTAGAGTCGTTTACGCACAGTGGGACAGATTTGTGTAAATCGATTTAAAGCAAACTTGACACACCATATTCGGTATGCTGCACTTTTTAAAATCTAATATCAATACATAAGTCGAAATTATATATGGAAGCTACGATATATCTATATCTGAACTGATTTAAGACTTTGGTGCACCATTTACCTAAAATCGGACGAAACTATGTATGGAAGCTATATCTTAATCAGAACCGATTTTTACGAAACTTAGCACACGTCATTCTAGACTCAATTCAGTATCCTATGCCAAATTTCGTGCAAATCGAAAGATATATAGGGACTCTGGTGCCCTATTTACCTAAAATCGGACGAATGTTATATGAAAGCTATATCTAAATCTCAACCGATTTTCACGAAACTTAGCATACGTCATTCTAGACCTAATTTAGTACGCTATACCAAAATTCGTAAAAATCAAATGATTTTCAGGGACTTTGGTGCCCCACTTACCTTAAATCGGACGAAAATATATATAGGGGAGCTATATCTAAATCTTAACCGATTTTCACGAAACTTAGCATAGGTCATTCTAGACTCAATTCAGTATCCTATGCCAAATTTCATGCAAATCGCAAGGTATATGGAGACTTTGGTGCCCCGTTTACCTTATATCGCACGAAAATATATATGGGAGCTATATATAAATCTGACCCGATTTTCTCGAAACTTGGCACACATTGTTCTAGACTCAATTCAGTATCCTGAACCCAATTTCGTGCATATCGAGTGATTTATACGGACTTTGGTGCACAATTTATAAAAAATCGGACAAAACTATATATGGGAGCTATATCTAACTCTGAACCGATTTTCATGAAACTTTGGACCCATCATTCTGGACATAACACAGTACTCTGTGTCAAATTTCGTGCAAATCGAGAGATATATAAGGACTTTTGTGCCCCATTTACCTTAAATCGGACGAAACTATATATGGGAGCTATATCTAAATCTGAACCGATTCTTTTCAATTTCAATAGGGTTCGTCCTTGGGCCAAGTAAGTGAGCTGTGCCAAATTTCATCCAAATCGGATAATAAATGCGATCTGTACTTTGTTCACAAAAATACATGGACGGACATGCGTAAATCGACTCAGAAAGTGATTCTATGCATATTCTCAAAAGAAACCATGGGTCTATCTCGATTCCTTTTGCCTGTTACAAACATATGCACAAAGATATAATACCCTGTACCACAGTGTGGTGAAGGGTATAAAAATTTTAAAATTACGCGGTTTATTATATTGACCAAAAACTTTGATATATATATATATCTTCCTTCGTAAAAGAAGAATATGAATATATGATAATAGTCGCGAAAAAGTTGCACATCTTCGCGAAATATGGCAAAAATAATAAAAATATAGAAAATATATTATAAATAAAAATGTATCAACCTAAACATTAATTTAAAAATATCTACATAATCCAAACATCACGATAAATCAAATGATATCAACATCACACAAGTCTGTGTAGCGGTTTGTATATTACAACGACAACAAAACAAGATATTGAGGGAAAATATTTGTTTTTGGTTCGAAGAAATAATGTCATCATATTTATCTTTTTTTAATTTTATACAAGAAATTTAAAAAGAAAATATTGGGGTTATTGTGCTATTTTACCCGAATTTCGCAGAAAAATTACAAAATAAAAATAATCACTTCTTGTGTATAAGTATACACCTTGCGGATTGTAGCAAGACCCTTCCGATAAATCTTGGGGTTCAATAAGTATGAATAAGTCTTTAAAAAAACTATATTATGAAGTATACATTTTAAATTGCGTCTAAATCGCGTAATTCTCAAAATCATTTGATGCACATGCGGTTTCCAGGAAGTACTGAAGTTTATCTTCCAATCCATATATATTTTGCCATATTATATTTGACGGCTAAGATGTACCACATGTTGCATTGTAGTATCCAAAAACTCGTAAAACGCGAATAATTTCCGAAATCTCCATATCCCATTAGGTGTGCACCCATCGATCGATCTATACCGATTTCAATGCGATCCATTAAGAACCATGAATAGAGTGAGCTGGGACTCGCTCTATTTTTGAGATATATTGGGTACAACTCTCTTTTGGCTGCAATTTTAAAAGTTCTGTTTTCGCAAAAGTTCAAAATCAGTATCAGGCCATTTATTGAAACCGAAATGATCCACAGAAAATGCAACTAAATTCTCGATATTTTCAAAAACATTTATTGCCAAATTTCGTGTTTTTGGAAGGCCAGTTCCAGCCGTTCTAATAGATGGATTTTCACGAAGAAGATTTTATTTCATCAGAAACATAAGAAACCTTATTGATCGCGGGTACCCATAACATTCAATTGATAGATCTAAAAATTTGGCCCGAAATATAAGTTTTTTTTTAGAAATTTGTTGCACCAAATTTTCATTAACTCTGAAGCTGTGCATACTACATACGCAAAATATATATCAAATTACTCAGATTCGCGACTACCATAATCGTATAACCGATTTTTAGAAATTCTTGTTTGCGTATTAAAACTATAAGTAAAATTAAAAAAAAACGTTCAAAACCGAGCTTCAAAATGTCAGCATCATTTAAAGTTATATGCAGTTAAAATTATGAAAAATGATACATAAGAGGAGTATTCCCCATTTTGTTGGCTTTTAGTTTTACTTTGACATGTAGACCGTGATATGAGTGGATTAGTCACAAATCGATAGAGAACATAAACAACTGGTTCGCCTCAACCTGTTTTTATACATTTTTTCACATTAAAGTAGACAAAGCTTCCACCAAAATAAAGTTTGGAGGTCAGTATCATGAAAAGTTTGCAACGACAGATCAATTAACCCAAAACTATTCACTTTTTTCATATACATAATCGATTTTTTATTTTTAGCCATTATCGATTTTTTATTTTTAGATTTTAAATGGGCTGGTGAATGAATACCAATGCATGTTAAGATTTGTAACATTTCACATATATATTTGAAGATTTAAAAAGGAAGAAAAATAATTTAGATTCGATATACAAAATAAATTATTTTTGACCCCGGGGGTTCCCTTAAGTAATTCCCGAGTTATAAAGGGGTGAACCTCCGATTCAGCTATGTTAAAAATTGGCAATATTGCCCATATACATTCGCTTCCTTTTAGGGGTAGTTCCCATATAACCCTCTTGTTATACCCTTCACAACACTGTGATACAGGGTATTATGTCTTTGTACATAATTTTTCACAGTCCAGGTCCAGGCTATGTATGCGAAGTTTTGTTGAAATCGGTTCATATTTATATATAGCTCCCATATATAGTTTCGTCCGATTTTTTGTGAATTATGCACCAAACTCCCAATATTTGTCCGATTGAGGCAAAAATTCTTTACAGAGTACTGAATTTGGTGCAGACTAATGTCTACGAAGTTTTCTTTTTTAATTCGGTTCAGATTTAGATATAGCTCCCATATATAGTTTCGTCCGATTTTATATGAATAATGCACCAAACTCCCAATATTTGTCCGATTGTGACAAAATTCTGCACAGAGTACTGAATTAGGTGCAGACTGATGTCTGCGAAGTTTTGTTCAAATCCGTTCAGATTTAGACATAGCTTCCATATATAGTTTCGTCCGATTTTTTTGTGAATGATGCACCAAACTCCCAATATTTGGCCGATTGAGAAAAAAATGATGCGTGATAAGGTTTTTTGATTTCGATATAGGTCTTATATATATTTTCGTTCGATTTTATGTAAATGGTGGTTACATGAAATTTGGCAGAATTCTAAGACCATGTAGGGGATTTAGCCAACGGGGAATAGTCCGCTTGTAACGGTGTTATAAAAATACTCAGCCGATTTTTACCTGTTTTCATGTCGAAACAGCGAATCAAAGCCTCCCCCTTAATTCCTCTATCTGTATAAAGTCATTTTAATAAATATCTACAATATAACATTCCCCCACATGTTTTTTTTAAGAGGACTTTAACTGCTTTGTTGAAATAAATATAAGAAGAAAAAATATAGGTTATTAACCAGAAATTTTAATAATTTCCGCTTTAAATCGATAAATCACTCTCCTGTGAAAATGAAAAAATAAACTATCGAACCGTGACAACGCAGCGATTTGTCGTGCAAAGCCACAAATTGTAAAACCACTTTGTGACTGCACCATAACTAACTTATCTGTCATTTGTGCCGCACTGGGCGTTCAATTTCTGCTTTCCACCATGAAATCATAAAAATTGTATTTTTATTAAATTCAATACTTGTGTGATTGTGGTTGACGCCAGCGTTGCAGTAGTTGTCGCCATTGCAAGCAAAACTGCGCGCAAAAAAATCGTAATATAAACGTTTTGAGATTTCCACTTAAAACGTTTTCCATGCATTGGTCTGCAATCACAGTTAACCTACCGCAATCGTACTACTACATTCACTCGCATCTAACGAAATCCAATGGACGCCAGCCACTGCGCTCTGTATTGGTGCATCGAGTCTGTGGTTCTTTGCCAGTCTATATTTCTTCCTCATCTTCTGATTGTATTTGTAATGCATAAATATTTGCATTAATTTCCAACGGCAGCAGTGCCATTTACTCACCAAGAGCTAGACAATCGTCGACGTCACCATCATCATTTGAAGTGGCTGCTGCTGAAGTCACTTCAAGAAGGAAAATGGTGCCAATGCTTGAACTACTTTTTGATGGGAATTATCAATTAATGAAATACATAAAAATATATTTTATGTGTTTTTATATTTTGTGACATGCAACTAATGTCTCCTTTGCTCTCTCTCTCTATCAGTTTTTCTCCGTTGTGGTGGTGGAATGTGTGGCAGCATCATAAAGAACCAAATTACATATTTGCGTGTGCCAATAACTTATGAAATTAAGAGCATAGATATTTTTCGTACGGACCAGATGTCGTTGGAAATCAATGGTGTGCATCATTGTCATAAATTAATTAGAAGGCAGTCTAATAGAACTGTTTATGAGTTGTCTATTGCAACAAACAAATAATTTATTGAACACAAATATATTTGACGACGTGGCGCACATCGGCTGAATATATATAAATATTGGAGCCATACATATGGGCCAATTTTTTACCCTTCACCACACTGTGGTACAGGGTATTATGTCTTTGTGCATATGTTTATAACAGGCAAAAGGAAACGAGATATACCCATAGTTCCTTTTGAGAATATGCATAGAATCACCTTCTGAGTCGATTTATGCATGTCCGTCCGCCCGTCCGTCTGTCCGTCTGTTGGTGTTAAATTGTAAACAAGGTACAGGTCGCATTTATAATCCGATTTGGATGAAATTTGGCATAGGTTACTTATTCGGCCCAAGGACGAACCCTATTGAAATTGGGAAAAATTGGTTCAGATTTAGATATAGCTCCCATATATATATTTAACCGATTTAATGTAAACGGTCCCTATATATCTTTCGATTTGCACGAAATTTGGTACAGCCTAATCAATTAGGTCTAGAATGATGTCTGCCAAGTTTCGTGAAAATCGGTCCAGATGTAGATATAGCTCCCATATATAGTTTCGTCCGATTTCATGTAAATGGTGCACCAAAGTCCCTATATATCATTCAATTTGCACCAAACTTGGCATAACGTACTGACT
Organism: Musca vetustissima; assembly: GCF_032173495.1. Lineage (NCBI taxonomy): Eukaryota > Metazoa > Arthropoda > Insecta > Diptera > Muscidae > Musca > Musca vetustissima. The sequence continues at coordinate 68,208 of NW_026886117.1, forward strand.
TGAGCCTAGAATTATGTCTGCCAAGTTTCGTGAAAATCGGTTCAGATTTAGATATAGCTCCCATATATAGTTTCCTCCGATTTCATGTAAATGGTGCCCCAAAGTCCCTATATATATTTCGATTTGCACGAAATTTGGCATATCGTACTAAATTAAGCCTAGAGTGATGTCTGCCAAGTTTCGAGAAAATCGGTCCAGATTTAGATATAGCTCCCATATATAGTTTCGTCCGATTTCATGTAAATGGTGCACCAAAGTCCCTATATATCATTCATTTTGTCCAAATTTAGCATAACGTACTGAATTGAGCCTAGAATTATGTCTGCCAAGTTTCGTGAAAATCGGTCCAGATTTAGATATAGCTCCCATATATAGTTTCGTCCGATTTCATGTAAATGGTGCCCCAAAGTCCCTATATATATATTTCGATTTGCACGAAATTTGGCATATCGTACTAAATTAAGCCTAGAGTGATGTCTGCCAAGTTTCGAGAAAATCGGTCCAGATTTAGATATAGCTCCCATATATAGTTTCGTCAGATTTCATGTAAATGGTGCCCCAATGTCCCTATATATATTCCGATTTGCACGAAATTTGGCAAACCGTACTGAATTGAGCCTAGAGTGTTGTCTGCCAAGTTTTGAGAAAATCGGTTCAGATTTAGATATACCTCCCATATATAGTTTGGTCCGATTTCATGTAAATGGTGCCCCCAAAGTCCCTATATATCTTTCGATTTGCACGAAATTTGGCATATTGTACTGAATGAAGCCTAGAGTAATGTCTGCCGAGTTTCGAGAAAATCGGTCCAGATTTAGATATAGCTTCCATATATAGTTTCGTCCGATTTGATGTAATTTGTGCCCCAAAGTCCCTATATATCTTTCGATTTGCACGAAATTTGGCATAACGTACTGAATTGAGCCTAGAATGATGTCTGCCAAGTTTCGTGAAAATCGGTCCTGATTTAGATATAGCTCCCATATATAGTTTCGTCCGATTTCATACAAATGGTGCACCAAAGTCCCTATATATCCTTCGATGTGCACGAAATTTGTCATAACGTACTGAATTGAGCCTAGAGTGATGTCTGCCAAGTTTCGAGAAAATCGGTTCAGATTTAGATATAGCTCCCTTTTATTATAGATTGATTTTAAGTAATTGACGCACCAAGGAACCAATAGGCTGATAGGAACAAAACGTTCTAAAATTAGTATAACCTTGCCTGTGAAAAGTTTGTTTGAAATCGCTTAATATTTGGACAGAGCTTCCATATATATTTTCGCCCGATTTCAAGTAAATTGGGCATCAAACTCCTCAGTTAGTCAGATTGACATCAAATTATGCACAACTTACAAAATTGAGCATAGAATTACGTAGTAGCGTTTTGGAGAAGTACAGACATAGCCCAACGGATGACCTATTTATATTTGTTTGAAGTCGATTTACATACTTTATGGATAGATCTAGGTAGATTCACATGTAGATAAATAGCACATATTTTATTTCATCCAATTTCATGTTAATAGTCCTGTTTAATATACCCATAGTGGTGAAGGGTATCATAAAGTCGGCCCCGTCCGACTTTACTACTTTCCTTACTGGTTTAATATTAATTTTCCAAAAAATCGAGTTTCTTGTTTTCGTACTTCATCAATGATTTTTGGTACACATGTAGAGAAAAATTTCCAGACTCTGAATACATTCGCGATATTTTTTTTTTGTTTGATGAAAAACATCTTCAAATGTCGCCGTTTATTATATTGGCCAAAAACGTTGATATATGACTTCCTTCGTGAACTATGCACTATGCTATAATAATCACATTCGCGAAATATGGGAAATATAAGAGATAACTATTTTCATTATATTAATGCCATTTATCCATCTAAAAACCAATAAGGAAAGTATTAAAGTCGGACTGGGCCGACTATATGATACCCTTCACCACTTTAGGTATATTCTACATATGTATCCTAACAGACCACGCGTTTTTGTTATATATCTATATCTGAACCGATTTATTACATCAGTTCGTTGTGTCAATTGGCTCAGCTATGGATCTTTTCACCAAAGCTTAGCAACATCATTCTAGATTTAATTCAGTACCCTGTACCAAAATTCGTGCAACTCGAAATTACATAAAATTACATAAAATCGGACGAAAATATAGAGACTTAGCACACGTTATTCTAGCCTTAATTCAGTACGCTATGCCAAAATGAAAAGATTTCCAGGGACTTTGGTGCACCAATTACCTAAAATCGGGCGAAGCTATATATGGGAGCTATATCTAAATCTGAACCGATTCTCAGGAAATTTAGCATACATCATTCTAAACTTATTTCATTACGCTAGTCCAAATTTCGTGCAAATCGAAAGATATATAGCTATATCTAAATCTGAACCGATTTTCACGAAACTTGGCAGACATCATTCTAGACCTTATTCATTACGCTGTGCCAAATTTCGGACTTCGGGACTTTGGTGCAGAATTTCGGGACTTTGGTGCACCATTTACCTTAAATCGGACGAAAATATATATGGGAGCTATATCTAAAGCTGAACCGATTTTTCCCAATTTCAATAGGGTTCGTCCTTGGGCCAAACAAATGAGCTGTGCCAAATTTCATTCAATTCGGATCATAAATGCGACCTGTTCATTGTTTACAATTCAAAACCAACAGACGGACGGACATGCATAAATCGACTCAGAAAGTGAGTCTATGAATATTCTCAAAAGGAACTATGGGTCTATCTCGTTTCCTTGTGTCTGTTACAAACATATGCACAAAGACATAATACCCTGTACCACAGTGTGGTGAAGGCGATAAATATCGTTCTAGTATATGGATTTTCACGAAGAAGATTTTATTTCAACCGAAACGTAAAATAAAACTTTACTGATCGCGGGTACATATATCATTCAATTGACAGATCTACAAATTTGGCCCGGAAAATTGTTTTTTTTTTTAGAAAATTGATCGCACAAAAATTCCACCTTGAGCTGGAAATCACCTCTGAAGCTGGAAATACTACGTACACCAAATATACAGGGTGAGGTCAGAAACTGCAACAAAGTCAAACTCCATAAATAATAAATAAATTTTAATTTTTTTTAAATTCTATTGAATGAAAGCCCGAAAGTTGCTCTGCGGTATTTTGGCCCATTCCCGGCTAGGCGCATGCTTGAAGTGATCGACAATTTGGTATTTTTAGTACCAACCTTGCTTTCAAAAATACTCCAGACAAAATAGTCCAACGGATTGGTATCCGGAGATTTTGGAGGCCATTGTGCGCTGGAAATGAAGCGAAGAACTTCATTTTGTAACCATTCATGGGTGGCGCGAGCTGAGTGCGATGGTGCTGAGTCCTGTTGGAATGTCCAAGGTCTGCGGCCAAAATGTTTGAAAGCCCAAGGCTTTAATACACCCTCCAGAATATTTTCGCGATAATATTCGGCATTTATTCTGATGCAACGGTCGATTAATATGAGCTGAGGCCACCATCGGATGTTATGGCTCCCCGCACCATCACCATGGCCGTCGCTTGAGTTCTGGTGGTCAACCGAAGGTGCACATTTTCAGCTGACCTCTTTGGCAAATAAACACGATCATTTTGTTTGTTTACAAACTGCTGAACAACGAATGTTTTCTCAGATTTTTACAAATTCCATTTTGAGTATTAAAGCTAGAACACTCAAAATCGAGCTTCTAAATGTCAGCATCATTTAAAGGGAGATGTATTTAAAATTTTGAAAAATCATATAGTGAAGCCGTGACTGAGTCACAAATCGATAGAGAACATAAAAAACTGGTTCGCCTCAACCTGACTCATATTCCACCCAAATAAAGTTTGGAGGTCCATATCATGAATAATTTGTAACGACAGATCAATTAACCCAAAACTTTTCACTTTTTTCATATAATTTTCCAGCTATGTTATAAAATTGACAATATTGCCCATATATCTGAATCGATTTCGTACAACATTTGCAATAAAATGGGTTTCGTATAAAGCAGCTTTTTGAATATTTGATACTGGTTGATATAGCTGCTTCGAAATATTGTTCTAATATAAATATATTTAGAAATGAATTCTTTCATCGATAAACCATTGGATTTTAGAATTAAAAATATCAATTATTTCCTCTTCTAAAAATATTTGTATCCCAATATACCCATATTGGGAAACAAAGCCTGATCCAATCATCCAACACAAAAAACACCTCCGATAATACACCCAGCTAATTGTTACCGGTGCAATTGTGTCGGCATTCTCATATCTTTTTCTCAGCGCTTAATTAAGCTACTGAAAATAAGAAACAACAAAAGCCCATATCGAAAGCAGAACAGAATGCTAAGTCATCGTTGGGCACTGTGACCAAAGACAATAAGCCGAAAAAGTAAACCTTAATTGGATGGAAATCGTTGAAATATTTAAAATAACTCGATACGATAGCCTAGCGTTGCACTCCACTCAGTTCAATTCTCTAAGCCAACCAATCCAGACAAGACAAGGACTCCCCGTGCAAAGCAAAGATTTACGCACAACACCATAACAAAATCGACTGATCTCCGGCTGCTCTGTTTCGCTATGTTTTGGTTTGGTTTTCGAAAATTTGTGCCTGTCCTCAACTTAATGGTTTGTTTGTCTGTTTGTTTAGCAACCTAAGATCAATGTTCACAACCCCAGTGTTTTTCTCAAATGCACACACACACACGGTGTTTGTTGGTCATCTATATCAGGGCGGCTGGGAGCGCAACAGCGGACACACATTTTTCAGAATCCAACACGTGTTGGTCAAGAGAACCTTCGATTTTTGCGTTAATCAAAATTCCAATCATCATACCTGAAAATCATCGATTGGTGTTATGCGTACAATCAATTGTTGTTGTTGTTGCTGCTGTTGTTGTTCTGCTTACTGTTAAATGGACTTTGGTTGTGGTCGGGGCGAACACTGCTGTTTGTGGTTTGGCATAACTGATTGCTCTGTATCTTGTCGACTTGGTGTCCTGTCCAACAAGTTGAACAATGTCACAAAAATTCTCTACAAGAGATTAACGAACCGCTAACATGCCTCAATGGTTCGGGAATTAAATAGAAGTCAAGTATTTTTGGGGAAGCAAAAAAAAGTTAATAATTTGGGGGAATTCTCATGGATGTGTTGTGGATTGAGTTCTAAACGAATTAATAAAAAATTTTGTGCTTCTATATTATTATCACGACAACGAGTGATTTCGTCAAGTAGGTGGATAAGTTGATCGGAGTTGTGTTTGCAGCTTTTCGACGTCGAGTTTCGTGTTTTGTTAAGTCATATGCTATTTTAGACACTCATAAAATATGTCGTTGGCCTGTTCATTTTTGCGCGAATTCTATACAACATTCGCACATTCAAACAGCAAATTTCATTGCTATATATTGGTCTGAACCGATTTCTATGGAACTTAAAACCTACATTTATAAATTGCATTGCTATTCGACATTCAACAAAACTTTGCATACTTAAATATGGATCTAATTCAGGACGCTGTGCAAAATTGTATTCCAATCGGACAAATATTGGTAGTTTGGTGCACCATTTATATAAAATCGGACGAAACTATATATGAGAGCTATATCGAAATCTGAACCGATTTCAACAAAACTTCGCATACATAAGTATGGACCTAATTCATTCCGCTGTGCAATCGAAAAAAAATTGGGAGTTTGATGCATCATTCACATAAAATCGGATGAAACTATATATGGTAGCCATATCTAAATCTGATCCGATATTCTCCAATTTCAATAGGGTTCGGTCTTGAGCCAAATTTGATCCAATTGGGATCATACATATGACCTGTACTTTGTTTACAATTTTACATGGACAGACGAACGGACATGTATTAATCGACTCAAAAAGTGATTCTATGCCTATTCTCAAAAGGATCCATGTGCATATCTCGTTTCCACCATATGATACCCTACACAACTTCCACGAAAATCTAACTTTTTGTGGATCTATATTCTGAGCTTGGGCCAGGGACGTACTCAAAAAGTGATTCTATGCCTATTCTCAAAAGGATCCATGTGCATATCTCGTTTCCACCATATG
>NW_026886118.1:0-7293 GCF_032173495.1 Musca vetustissima
ATAATCATTTCCGGTCCTATAAAGTACATATATTTTGATTCTAAGACGATCTAGCCATGTCCGTCTGTCTGTTGTAATCACTCTAGCCTATAAAAGAATTGAGATAGATGCATAGAGTTGTGTTTTGTCTGCAGGCAGGTCAAGTTCGAAGATGGGCTTTATCGGTCCACGTTTAGGCAAAGCTCCCATATAAGGGTACCCCCCAATTTTCGGTATTTTGAGGTTCTTGAGTGCGTTTTTCAACTAAATTTGCTGAAATTTGGTACATTGAGTTCTTATTGGGTATCAAATCTCTCCACTTAAAATTATAAATATGGGTCCATATTTTCGTATAGCCCCCATATAAGGGTACCCCCAATTCTGCGGTATTTTGTTTGATCGCATTTTTTGACCGAATTCGATGAAATTCGGTACTTTGAGTTCTTCTTAGGTACCAAATCTCTCTACTAAAGATTATAAATATAAGTAAATTTTTTCGGGTAGCCCCCATATAAGGGTACCCCCAAATTTTCTGTATTTTAGAGTTCTTGAGTTCTGTATTTAGAGTTCTTGGACCTCTTTTTTGGTAGCCCCCATATCAGGGTACCTCCCAATTTCCAGTTGTTAATGGTTTTGACCGGATTTTTTCACAGAATTGGCTGAAATTTAGTGATTTGAGTTCTTATTGGGTAACAAATCTCTCCACAAAAAATTATATTTATAGGTCAATTTTTTTCGGGTAGCCCCCATATAAGGGTACCCCCAATTTTTGATATTTTGAGGATCTTGAGAGCGTTTTTCAACCGAATTCGCTGAAATTTGGTATTTTGTAGTCGTATAGTGTAACAAATCTCCCCTTCAAACATTATTAATATTTAAAACTTTTTACGGGTAGTCCCCATATTACCCCCTTTATATATTAAAATAGTTATCTGATGTGTTCCGTGTGACTATACTATTTAGCCATCTGTATAATATTGGATTCAAAATTGACATATACCGGTTAATAAGGCGTAGCCCCCATATAATCATATCCCCAAATATTCACTATCTCCTACACTATGAAATCAATATTGGTCCCCCTTTAGGCATAGTCTCATTTAACTTTGTAATCTAAATTACAGTAGCTTGAGGATTTTATACTCTACCATGCGTTATCAGTATCAGTCCACTTATTTTAGGGAAAATCCCCATTACAAATTTGCTGAAATTAGTATTTTTTGTACATAATGGTTTACATAAATCGGTTTGTAGAATTATCGGTATATGCCCACGACCCCAGTATAACTATGGTGGAGGGTTTCCAAAGTTCGGCCCAGCCGAACTTAACGCTTTTTTTACTTGGTTCTTTTTTTTGGTCGGAGACCGAAAAACATTTCTTTTGATTTTGGATTTCTACTCATATGATGATTTTTGTGTAATGAATATCATGATAAGACTTTTTAGTTTCATTAAATTATGAGCATTTATTGTTACTTCTAGAAATTTTAAATTAAATTGACAATGAAATATCCAATATGTGTTCGATTGAGATTGAATTTCATGTTTGTTTTTGCTCTCATATATAATATTGTCCAATTAAATATAAATAGTCCTGGATGCTGCGTCGTTTCTATCGACATTTTGTTAAGATTGTTTTAAATCGTTATATTCCTTTTAAAGACGGGCATAATTTCCAACCACTTGAACCAAAAAAATCCATCGGGATGCCTGGTTCTGGCATAAATTATTTACTTCGCAAAAAATTAACAAAATAGAGGAACGTGACCTAACTACCAAAAATACCGTTATATGTGGGCTACAAAAAAGTGGACCGATATTGATAGTTTTTCGTAAGAAGCAATGTATTCAAATTACTGTTGGTTTTCCAGGAACTCGGTTTTGTTGGTTCTGGCGATCCGGAGTCGGTTCCGGAATTTGCTGCTGCTTCCTCTATAAGTCTCGACGTTTTCCAAGGGATCAACACCTCAGTATGACAGCCCATGACGGCCCTTTATTCCGATTTCATTAAATATCACTTTTAGTTACATCCAGGCCCACGACGGCTCTTTAATTTGAGGTTTTCTTGTGGAATCACTTTTGGTTATATAACGGCCCATGACGGCACTTTATTTCGAGTTTTCCGTTAAAATCACTTTTCGTTAGATAAAGGCCCACGACGGATCTTTATTTCGAGTTTTCCTTAAAAATCACTTTTTCTGTTATGTCAACGCCCACGATGGCTCTTTATCTCGAGTTTTCCTTAAAATCACTTTTTCTGTTATGTCAAAGCCCACGACGGCTCTTTATCTCGAGCTTTTCCTTAAAATCACTTTTTGCTAGATAAAGGCCCTTAAAATCACTTTTTGTTAGATAAAGGCCCACCACGACTCTTTATCTCGAGTTTTTCCTTAAAATCAATTTTTGTTAAATAAAGGCCCACGATGGCTCTTTATCTCGAGTTTTCTCTAAAAATCATTTTTTCTGTTATATTAAGGCCCACCACAGCTCTTTATCTCAAGTTTTTCCTTAAAATCACTTTTTGTTAGATAAAGGCCCACGACGGCTCCTTATCTCGAGTTTTCCTTAAAAATCACTTTTTCTGTTATTTAAGGCCCACCACGGCTCTTTATCTCAAGTTTTTCCTTAAAAGCACTTTTTGTTAGATAAAGGCCCACCACGGTTCTTTCTCTCGAGTTTTTCCTTAAAATCACTTTTTGTTAAACAAAGGCCCACGACGGCTCTTTATTTCGAATTTTCCTTAAAAATCACTTTTTCTGTTATATAAAGCCCCACGACGGCTCCTTACCTCTAGTTTTTCCTTAAAATCACTTTTTGTTAGATAAAGGCCCACGACGGCTCTTTATCTCGAGTTTTTCCTTAAAATCACTTTTTTCTTATATAAAGGCCCTCGACGGCTTATAATCTCGAGTTTTCCTTAAAAATCACTTTTTCTGTTATATAAAGGCCCACGACGGCTACTTATCTCTAGTTTTTCCTTAAAATCACTTTTTGTTAGATAAAGGCCCACGACAGTTCTTTATTTCGAGTTTTCCTTAAAAAACACCTTTCTGTTATATAAAGGCACACGACGAATCTTTATCTCGAGTTTTTCCTAAAAAACACTTTCTGTTAGATAAAGGGCCACGACGGCTCTTTATTTCGAGTATTTCTTAAAAATCACTTTTTCTGTTATATAAAGGCCCACGACGACTCTTTATTTCGAGTTTTCCTTAAAAATCACTTTTTCTGTTATATAAAGCCCCACGACGGCTCCTTATCTCTAGTTTTTCCTTAAAATCACTTTTTGTTAGATAAAGGCCCACGACGGCTCTTTATCTCGAGTTTTTCCTTAAAATCACTTTTTTCTTATATAAAGGCCCTCGACGGCTTATAATCTCGAGTTTTCCTTAAAAATCACTTTTTATGTTATATAAAGGCCCACGACGGCTCCTTATCTCTAGTTTTTCCTTAAAATCACTTTTTGTTAGATAAAGGCCCACGACGGTTCTTTATTTCGAGTTTTCCTTAAAAAACACCTTTCTGTTATATAAAGGCACACGACGAATCTTTATCTCGAGTTTTTCCTAAAAAACACTTTCTGTTAGATAAAGGGCCACGACGGCTCTTTATTTCGAGTATTTCTTAAAAATCACTTTTTCTGTTATATAAAGGCCCACGACAGTTCTTTATTTCGAGTTTTCCTTAAAAAACACCTTTCTGTTATATAAAGCCCCACGACGGCTCCTTATCTCTAGTTTTTCCTAAAAAACACTTTCTGTTAGATAAAGGGCCACGACGGCTCTTTATTTCGAGTATTCCTTAAAAATCACTTTTTTGCTATATAAAGACCTACGACGGCTCTTTATCTCGAGATTTCCCTTAAAATCACTTTTTATACCCTCCACCATAGTATGGAGGGTATATTAGTTTTGTTTTTCCGTTTGTAACACATCGAAATAATCATTTCCGACCCTATAAAGTATATATATTCTTGATCAGCGTAAAATTCTATCACGATATGGCCATGTCCGTATGTCTCTCCGTCTCTAGCGTCTAAACGAATTGAGATAGATCGCCAAAATTTTGCATAGAGTCGTCCTTTGTCTGCAGGCAGGTCAAGTTCGAAGATGGGCTTTATCGGTCCACGTTTAGGCATAGCTCCCATATAAGGCTACCTCCCAATTTTCGGTATTTTGAGGTTCTTGAGCGCGTTTTTCAATCGAATTCGCTGAAATTCGGTACATTGGGTCCATATTTTCGGATAGCCCCCATATAAGGGTACCCCCAATTTTGCGGTATTTTAGGGTTCCTGAGCGCGGTTTTCAACCGAATTCGCTGAAGTTCGGTACTTTGAGTTCTTATTGGGTAGCAAATCTCTATACTAAAAATTATAAATATAGGTCAATTTTTCGGGTAGCCCCCATATAAGGGTACCCCCCAATTTTCGGTATTTTAGGGTTCTTGAGCGCGGTTTTCAACCGAATTCGCTGAAGTTCAGTACTTTGAGTTCTTATTGGGTAGCAAATCTCTATACTAAAAATTATAAATATAGGTCAATTTTTCCGGGTAGCCCCCATATAAGGGTACCCCCAATTTTGCGATATTTTAGGGTTCTTGAGCGCGGTTTTCAACCGAAGTCGCTGAAGTTCGGTACATTGGGTTCTTATTGGGTACCAAACCTCTATACAAAAATTATAAATATAGGTCCACTTTTCCCGGTAGCCCCCATATAAGGGTACCTCCCAATTTCCAGTTTTTGGGGGGTTTTTACCGGATTTTTTCACCGAATTGGCTGTAATTCAGTAATTTCAGTTATTATTGGGTAGCAAATCTCTCCACAGAAAATTAAAAATATAGGTCAATTTTTTTCGGGTAGTCCCCATATAAGGGTACCTGCAAGAAAAGCGCGTTTTTTAACCGAATTCGCTGAAATTTGGTATTTTGTAGTCGTATATGGAAACAAATTTTATTAATATTCACCCCTTTGGTAGCCCCCATATAACCCCTTTTTTATACCCTCCACCATAGTATGGAGGGTATATTAGTTTTGTTTTTCCGTTTGTAACACATCGAAATAATCATTTCCGACCCTATAAAGTATATATATTCTTGATCAGCGTAAAATTCTATGACGATATAGCCATGTCCGTCTGTCCTTCTGTCTGTCTGTCTGTTGTAATCACTTTAGCGTCAAAACGAATTGAGATAGATCGCCAACATTTTGAATAGAGTCGTCCTTTGTCTGCAAGCAGGTCAAGTTCGAAGATGGGCTTTATCGGTCCACGTTTAGGCATAGCTCCCATATAAGGGACCTCCCAATTTTCGGTATTTTGAGGTTCTTGAGCGCGTTTTTCAACCGAATTCGCTGAAATTCGGTACATTGGGTTCTTATTGGGTAGCAAATCTCTATACTAAAAATTATAAATATAGGCCAATTTTTCCGGGTAGCCCCCATATAAGGGTACCCCCCAATTTTTGGTATTTTAGGGTTCTTGAGCGCGGTTTTCCACCGAAGTCGCTGAAATTTGGTACATTGGGTTGTTATTGGGTACCAAATTTACCCACTAAAAATTATAAATATGGGTCCATATTTCCGGATAGACCCCCCCCCCCCATATAAGGGTACCCCCAATTTTGCGGTATTTTAGGGTCCTTGAGCGCGGTTTTCAATCGAATTCGCTGAAGTTCGGTACTTTGAGTTCTTATTGGGTAGCAAATCTCTATACTAAAAATTATAAATATAGGTCAATTTTTCCGGGTAGCCCCCATATAAGGGTACTCCCCAATTTTCGGTATTTTAGGGTTCTTGAGCGCGGTTTTCAGCCGAAGTCGCTGAAATTTGGTACATTGGGTTCTTATTGGGTACCAAATCTCTATACTATAAATTATAAATATAGGTCCACTTTTTCCGGTAGCCCCCATATAAGGGTACCTCCCAATTTCCAGTTTTTGGGGGGTTTTTAGCGGATTTTTTCACCGAATTGGCTGTAATTCAGTAATTTCAGTTATTATTGGGTAGCAAATCTCTCCACAGAAAATTATAAATATAGGTCAATTTTTTCGGGTAGTCCCCATATAAGGGTACCTGCAATTTTCGATATTTCGAGGTTCTTGAGCGCGTTTTTTAACCGAATTCGCTGAAATTTGGTATTTTGTAGTCGTATATGGTAACAAATCTCCCCACCAAAAATTAATAATATTCACCCCTTTTTAGGGGTAGTCCCCATATAACCCCCTTTTTTATACCCTCCACCATAGTATGGAGGGTATATTAGTTTTGTTTTTCCGTTTGTAACACATCGAAATAATCATTTCCGACCCTATAAAGTATATATATTCTTGATCAGCGTAAAATTCTATCACGATATAGCCATGTCCGTCTGTCTGTGGTAATCACTCTAGCGTCTAAACGAATTGAGTACATTGGGTTGTTATTGGGTACCAAATTTCCCCACTAAAAATTATAAATATGGGTCCATATTTTCGGATAGCCCCCATATAAGGGTACCCCCAATTTTGCGGTATTTTAGGGTCCTTGAGCGCGGTTTTCAACCGAATTCGCTGAAGTTCAGTACTTTGAGTTCTTATTGGGTAGCAAATCTCTATACTAAAAATTATAAATATAGGTCAATTTTTCCGGGTAGCCCCCATATAAGGGTACCCCCAATTTTGCGGTATTTTAGGGTTCTTGAGCGCGGTTTTCAACCGAAGTCGCTGAAATTTGGTACATTGGGTTCTTATTGGGTACCAAATCTCTATACTAAAAATTATAAATATAGGTCCACTTTTTCCGGTAGCCCCCATATAAGGGTACCTCCCAATTTCCAGTTTTTGGGGGGTTTTGACCGGATATTTTCACCGAATTTTTTCGGGTAGTCCCCATATAAGGGTACCTGTAATTTTCGATATTTCGAGGTTCTTGAGCGCGTTTTTAACCGAATTCGCTGAAATTTGGTATTTTGTAGTCGTATATGGAAACAAATCTCCCCACCAAAAATTATTAATATTCACCCCTTTTTAGGGGTATTACCCATATAACCCCCTTTTTTATACCCTCCACCATAGTATGGAGGGTATATTAGTTTTGTTTTTTATATTAAAATAGTTATATGACTTGTTCCGTGTGTTGCGGTTGGGTAGTCGTTACGGGGAATAGTCAATTTTTACCCTACAAAGACTATTTAGCCATCAGTTGCAAGCATTCCGCCTTCTAAAGGTATTGTGATAAAAGAAACCTCAAACATAACGATAATGAAATATATCGGCAGACATTTAGTCATCTCCTCAATATAGTAATACTTCCTGAAGGAAAGAATTGAGAGATAGGCATAT
>NW_026886119.1:0-74436 GCF_032173495.1 Musca vetustissima
CACATACATATGTCTAGGTATGTATTAAGTATGTGATGTCCACATCTTTTTAGGCATTTGGGAAGAGGCCTTGAATTCAATTATCATAATTAAATATTGTATGTTATTTGTAATAATCAATACAACCAGCGATTGAATGTGTTTCTAATTAGTATAGCGATGATTCTGTTGGAGAATTGACGGTTAGATTCTTGTCAATGAAATGAAAACACATTCACCCAACCAAATTGACATTTGTTGTTATGGTGCCTCACCATCAACAAAATCCATAGATATTTGCCACAATGCCATTACTTTGGCTAATGAATCCAAACTGACAAACGACGCCAATGTTCGGTTTCAATTATCTCCAAACATGTCATTTGTAATTAAAAACATAATAAATACCAGTAAGGAAAATAGTAAAGTCGGACAGGGTCGACTATATGATATCCTTCACCACTATGCTTCCTATTAGACGTTGCATTTTTGAAGGACCACTGTCTTCAAATTGGACCAATTAAATATGTCATTATACCCTTTACCACACTATGGTACAGGGTATTATGTCTTTGTGCATATGTTTGTAGAATCACATCCTGAGCAGATTCATGCATGTCCGTCCGCCCATGTATATTTGTGAACAAAGTACTGGTCGCATTTATGATCCGATTTGGACGAAATTTAGCACATGTCACTTAATTGGCCCAGGGACAAACCCTATTGAAATTGGAGAAAATTCAGATTTAGATCTAGCTGCCATAAATAGTTTTGTCCGATTTTATGTAAATGGTGCACCGATTGACCAGTTTTGTTGTAATCGGTTCAGATTTAGAAATAGCTCACATATATAGTTTCGTCCAATTTTATGCAAATGGAGCACCATACTGTCAATATTGGTCCGATTGAGACCAAATTTTGTACAGAGTATTGACTTGAGTCCAGATTGATGTATGCGAAGTTGGTATAGCCTAATGTATGCCAAGTTTTATTGAACTCGGTTTAAATGTATTTTCACCATTTTAAGTAAATGGTGCATCAAAGGGTTCAAGATTGTCCGATTGACACAACATAATGTAAAACTGGTAAGTTTAAATGAAATTGGATCAGATTTAGGTATAGCTCCCATATATATTTTCATTTGATTTTAGGTGAATGGAACACCAAATTCATCATGTTTGTTTAATTGACACAACATTTAGCACAAAGTTCCAAAGTAAGTATAGCCTAACATGTGTTAGAAAATAGAATATTGCGTTTTGTACAAATTGGTTCAGATGCAAATATTACTGCCATATATATTTTCGACTGACTTCATATTAATTGTGCACCAAATAATGAACTGGTATACAATTGATATTAAAATATACAAATATATGGCGGCTACCAGAAAAAGTGGACCGATATTTATAATTTTTAGTGGAGACATTTGGTACCCAATAAGGACTCATTGTACTAAATTTCAACGAAATCGGTTGGAAAGCGCGCTCAAGAACTCAAAAATTGGGAGGCAGCCTTATATGAGGGCTATACCTAACGTGGAGCGATATAGCTAGAGTGATGACAGCCTGGATGCTTAAATCGTCATTTAACACTGATCAAGAATATATATGGGAAATTACAAAAATCTTTTAAATTCCTTGAAGCTGAGGTTTGCAAGGTTATAACTCGCGAAATATGAACATATTGCATATAATTTAAATTCAATTCTATAAAATGAAGTGTTCTTGTCAAAATCTTAAAATATTGGTAATAAATAATAAGTTGCGTGGAAGCTGTGATGGTGGCAATGTAAAAAAATGGGTGAAAATGTGTTGAAGCCAACTAGTTTTTTTGAGTTCCTTCCTGATTTGTGACTAAACTACACAACGCACGCACATGTGATCAGTGACTAAGTTGCAGAAAACCCCATGGACAATATGGTTCTAATGTATGATTTTTCGATATAATCACTGCATCCACCCAAAATGGATGCTGACATTTTGAAGCCGGATTTTCGGTGTTTTTTGAATTTTTCTTATGAATGTGCTCACCGTAGCTTCTTTGCAATTCGGTTCCAAAGACGAAATTTTGGTGCGTAAATTTTTATAAAAAACATATTTTTTGAGTCTAAAATTAAGAAAGTCCATTCAAATTCCGTGAAACCCCGCGTGATTTTAGTTTTTTTACGTGCCGGATCTAATGAGCCCATCCATGTTCAATTCCGCCCAACAAAACGGCGGATATAGGTACCTTGAATGTGGGAAAACTGCAACAACTTATTTAGACAAATTCGCGTATATAAGCGGATTCCTTCGAATTGATTTCACATACATTCATTCTTGTGTTATCATATTCGCGAATCTGGGTGAAAATAGGACAAAAATATATCGATACGCGAATAATATGCGTATTTTATCCAAAATCGATTGTGAAGGAACATCCGCGGTTCTTCACCGATCCTTTTAAAATAAGTGCCCTTTTGTGTATTTTCATAGGAGATTACTGAAATCGGATGCGCATAATAATCTTACGCACGTTGTGTCATTTGTAGCCATTTTTAGGGTTTTTGCATAGTAAAGTGCATCGAGCGGCACATATTGGCCGCTTAATGAAACCTCGAAAAATGCATAATTATTGGAAGAGATTGATTCAGTTTATACGGAAACCGCATGCGCATCAACTGATTTCAACTAATACGCGAATTGCATGCTTTTCAATATTGATCATTTTTATGAATTGTATATGCAATATATTTAGTCACTTTTAACGACAAAACTCTTATTAAAAGAATTTACCGATATTTCACAATCATCTAAGAGAATTTGCAGACGAAAGCGTCGTATGTGTTAAAAGATTAAAGCAAAACCGTATCCTCTTAACAATACTAAAAAATCGAAAAATTCCAAAAAAAAAAAAAATGTTTTAATTCATAAATTAATTTATTTTATTTTCCGATATCTTCGTGCTTCTATTTGTTTTTCGTAACTATTATGCCGTATTTTAATGTGATTTGACAAATATGCAAAGAAATCAAATTTGCTTAACCATTTGTGAAGAAATTCGCGAATTACAATAAATAGGATGTCATTTATATTTGAAATACAAGATTAAAAACCGCTATAACTTTTGTGCGCAGCATCCGAATTTCTGAACGCGAACAGATTTCGAATCAGCATATTTTTCTTAACCTATGTACCAAAAATCATAAATGTGCTCGCAAAAAAATTTTTCAAATTTTTTTTAATGGAATTTTGTAATTTCCCATATACTTTAAAGGGTCGGAAATGATTATTTCGAGGAGTTATTAAGGGAAGAACAAACCCTAGCTATACTAGCTGACCCGGCAAACGTTGTTTTGCCTTATCAGTATTGCATCAATTTAAGGTTGGTAAAAAACATTTGCCACTAAGTTTATGTCAATAAAAAGTATTAACTGGTACCCAAATGCAGGTCCAAGCACATAAAAGTTTACAATTTGCTAAAACTTATTTCACCAATTTTTTTTTTCAATAGAAGATCATGTTTTGTTATTGCTCCAACGTTTTCACATGATCTTATTTGTCCCCTCTTGAAGGATTCTTAATTACAATATAATTTTGTTCATGTCCAACTGTCCTTTTGATTTTTATATTAAAATCAGTATATAACTCGAAAAATTTTAGATTTGGCATAGATATTTAGTGGTTTCCGCTCAATTATAGGTATATTTCATTTTTAAACAAATTGTTAATTAGTTTTCAGATTGTCGTTATAGATTTGTATATGTTTGCTATAAATTCTATATATAGTTTTTGACAGTTAAGGGGAAAAAGTGTGGCCAATGTTGACTCCGTATACCTTATGTTAATTGTAAATGCCAGTTTTACTTTTAACTCTAAATCGTGAAATTTTTTTAATTTTAAATGAATAAGTTGTTGTTTAAGGTTACATAGGTCCACATCAAAAATTCCAGTTGACGACAAAAAAGTCGAAAAAATACTAAATTTTTTTGACAAATATGAAAATAAAATATCTGACGGGACTACTAATAATGCTATCATTACCATTATTTTCGTCGATGTTAATGATTATTAACATAATGATTATAACATTATTAGTATTAGAACAGAAGTTTTGATCTAACTAACTCAAAAAACCATGTGTCATAAAAAACAACAATTTATTTAAACATTAAAGCTGAATACAAATATTGGGGAATTGTAAATATTACTTAATATATTTGTTTTGGCGGAATCTCACAATTAGTTTGCCTATTTTTCCTATTCGGTGTAGACGTTCTTGAGTTATAAACGATGTAACTAACACAAAGTCCGATTATTCCAATTTCCCGACTTTATTTCGTAAAAAACTTCCCAATGCAATTACAAACAGCCGAAGAAAAACGTGAGTGAAATCGGTACAGCCAATATAACATGCAAACATTATTCACATCTTTAAAAATGCATTTGAGGAACCATAAAGGCACATATAAGTTAGACAAAAACTGCATGTAATGCGGAATTGCCTCCGTGTAGGATTCGAATTTAAATGTATTTTTCGCGAATATAAGAAAATGTTCAATAATGCCTTCGTTTTTTGTTGACGTATTTGTAATCGTATATAGCGAATTGAACTGTATTGAATATTTTGATAGACATTTTCGTTTTTACTAAAACATAAAAACATATTGTCTATGTATTGGCAATTTTCTCAAATATATTCCTGGTGTTGTTTCCTATTAAAGACACGATCAAGTTTCGGTAAGTGGCCCAGATATCACATGGGATATGTGTTGTATTTATAAGTTCAAAACAATTTGTTTCATTCTTGTGCACTTTACTTTATTCTAAAGTACTTGGAAAATATACATTTAAAACTTCCCTCATAATTGCCGGTATAGTTTTTGGTATAGGCTCCACATAATGGAACCGCTTAATCTTTATTTTACCATGTCTTACTGTTTCAAACCTATACATACCATGCAAATTGCTTCACATAACATAACTTATAATATTTTCAAACTAAATAAATCTTGATTTTATGGAAATAATGATAGCGATTAATCTTACTCCCTTTTTTCGATTTCTTATTATTTAATTTAACTCTAATGAAAATATACCTTTATTTTCATATCTGAAAGAAATTTTGAGTCAAATCCGTCCAGCCGTTCTCAATTGATGCGTTAGTATACATTTTTTTGGCTCCATTATTATATATATAGATATATGTATTAACAATGCGAGGTATGTTATGGTGCATCTCTTGAATACAGGATAAAGGGTATCATATAGTCGGCCCCGTCCGACTTTACAACTTTCATCATTGGTTTTGTATGCTGTTTTGGCGCTATGGAATGTTCATTTCATTTAATATTGCAACAAAAACCATACTCATTGTTTTTCGGTGCGGCAAGGTGTAGAAAAAAAACTACATCATCATCGGAAACAAAAGAAAACTACAACAACATATCTTTTACGAAATTCAGTTCAAATTGTGTAATTATAAGACAATTTTTTCCGAAAATTTTCCAGTTTGCATTACATGTGCATATATGTTTGTGTATTCAAATAGGACGTGGAAAAGTGTGCCAATAGTAGGGGAGACTGGGGCACCTTCGGCACTTTTTTTTTAGAGCTCTATATCTCAGTACTTATTGAACATATATAACAACTTTATGGCTGATTATTGTCCTCTGACTCTTAATTATCAAAAATAGTTCCAAAAAGATATATAAAAATAGTATTAGTTAAAAAATTTTTCAGTTTGTTTTTGCAAAATAGTCAGGCTTAATCCCAGTTTGTTGTTTTTATAAAAAACAACTATTTATTAGTGGGGAATGTATGGCATTGTCCGCCGAGGGGTAAGGCAGGGAAGACTATAGTTTCGGATCTCGCCACTGATCCTCATCAGTTCCCTTAGTTTTTTGTTGGGATATTCTCCCCAGAAGCTATTAATAGCTTCTTTACAAAAAACCTTTCAAACCCAAAAGTTGTAGACTTCGAATTGTCACAAGAGACATTTGGGTTTGAAAGGTTTTTTGTAAAGAAGCTATTAATAGCTTCTGGGGAGAATATCCCAACAAAAAACTAAGGGAACTGATGAGGATCAGTGGCGAGATCCGAAACTATAGTCTTCCCTGCCTTACCCCTCGGCGGACAATGCCATACATTCCCCACTAATAAATAGTTGTTTTTTATAAAAACAACAAACTGGGATTAAGCCTGACTATTTTGCAAAAACAAAATACAAATGGTATCCCAAATAACCCGCCAAACACTACTGATTTTTCAGTTTTGTAAAAAAAGTCAAATTCGCCGAATGTGCCCCAACCCGGGGTACCTTCGGCATTTGATGGGGCACATTCGGCACCATAGTCATAGCCGGGTAATTGTCATCGCTATCAGTCTGGTTGAAATTCTGATCCTCTAAAGGCTCTATTTGGTTTGAATACGCCACACAATGTTTGAATTATAGGGCTTTATTTTCTAGCGGCGGACGTTTACATCTCAAGGTCGCACACACCATCAGAAATAGAGGTTTTCTATCGCATTTTCGTCAATACAAGCACGTTTGATCTTATATATGCATTTTCGGGCCATATTAAAGGATTAGTTTTAAAGACAAACTCAAAAACATTTTAAGGAAATACTATTGCACAATCTGTATATGGCCGAATGTGCCCCACTTTAAAATGCCGAATGTACCCCGAATGTACTTTTTATAGTTTTTTTCATTTTTTTCGATCAGATTTGTAAAAAACATTATATTTTTAAATATTTTTATAATAATACACATCGCAGTTAACAACTTTTAAATAATATTGTCTTAAAATTTTTAAAAGTTGTATACGCGAAATACTTACGAAATGGAATTGAAATATTACAGAAACATCTATAAAAATACAAAAACCCATGTATCTAAATAAGTTTATTAGCTAGAAATTTCAAACTTTGTGTCAGTTATTTATTTCGATATTCGATACCTATGTATCGAAACTAGTGATGTACGGTGAGAGCTTCATATTGAAAACGCGATTGCCGAAGGTGCCCCGATGCCGAAGGTGCCCCAGTCTCCCCTACATGGCATTCATATCTCACCCACATTATGACAATCACTAAAATGCGTCGTCAACCTGGTGCCATATAACAGGCTGTGTCTTTGCATACGCCACGTTTTGTTCCGCAGAAGTAAATGCTTCCACATCCCTGTCAGGACACAAGTGCATTGTCATGGCATTGTCTTGTTGCTTATGTATCCATCATGTTCGCATTATTATAGCCTACCCGACCCAGATAAAGAGTTTGTCTTTTTTCTATCGATTATTGAGTCTGCTGACATTGGGCTAGGGTGACGAAAGGATGTTGTTGCACCCTTCCGCATCACTACAACGATGTCGGAAATTGAGCTCGACTATTTGTAGACATTTGGCATTGAGGAAAATTGTCGTGTACTGATGATGTCATATGCAAGGTAATTCAAATAAGATGACAGATTACAGTACACTATAATGCCATCTATCACGTGGTGTATTTATAAGAGTGGCGTCTCATATTTTACGTTAAATTCGATTATATAGGAGAATGGTACTGAAATTTATATCGTGGCCGTAAGATACTTCTATCATCACGATATATATTTCCCTGTAAAATACATTTAATACTGCCTACTGATACCATCAAAGAAAATGTATTTAGTGTGTGTATGGCCTTCTGCACGTAGACTGGGAAGTTTCAGTTTCGGATACAGCAATGGTAGAAGTGCACAGCACTGCGGGTTCTATGAAGAGCGAATTCCAAACAGGAAGGATCTAAGCGCAGAAACAGCTTAGAGCGGGTGCGAGTTAGATTCTAGAGCGAGTAGCAGTTATGATCATGTTAATTGCCGGGTCGAGATATGCACGAACGAGCGGGCTATGCACAATGTCGAAGACTTTTTTAACTACTGATCAGCTACAAATATTACGGACTTGCCACATATCGTCTTCACTTGTGATATTCGCTAACTCTAGTTCGCTTATCCATATGATGTTATGCTCTCTCTTTATATTCGCACTGAAGTTGAAATGGAGTAACTATAGATGTTTGGTTGATCAACCCGATTGTTATGGAATATGAATAGTAACATAACCTTTGTAATGAACACGAATAAATTCGAGTGAATGCATTTTTAAAGTAACTTCTAGGCATTCGAAGATATTGATATGTGTTGGGACAATGGGAGCCTTTTCGTTTCCTAGCTACAGTCGGTGGGGGGTTCGTGTCCTTTGCATATCAACCCATGTTCACATCACATGATTATTATAGACTCCCTTTTATTTAAGAAAATTTATAAATAAAGAAAAAATGGTCGAATGAAATTGATAAAAAAAATAATTGAAAATACCCCACAATACAGATAAGTAATTTAATGTTTGTGTCGGATATTAGTTGATGCCTTATTATAATATACTCTTAGATGGTATTAAGAGTATCTGCCTCTAAACCCTCACCTTCCTTATTTCCTACTGGCATTTGAATATTTACGTAGGAACCCTCATATATATTCACTCCCCCTTACCTAACCATTTTGCAAGAAGACAACTTTTGTATTTAGAAATTCATTTTTAAGCTATATATTATTTTCAATGCATTATAATTATGTGTAGCAATAGACAATATAATTTTGAAATTATAAAAAAGTAATCATTAATTGTATACTATATTACATATTTTAATAATTATTATTATTAACATATAGTATTTATTGGATCTATAATTCATTAACTTAATAATTCATAAAAAAAATTACCCACAATGGGTTAATTCGGTTATTCTGAATAAATGATCTATTCAAAGCATGAATGAAAACAAAAGAACAAGAAAAATAATATTGCAAAACAAACATAGCAAAAACGTCGTCATCATAGGAGCATGAATGATTATATTGTTGTCGTTCTTTCTCTTAACAAAAAATCATATTAATTTATAGGGCTTATAATTGTTCTCTTAACAGAGAAATATGAGCGTTGATAAATGAAGAGAAACGAAAACAACAGTATAAATTATCATTCTCCAAACAAAATCAATATAAAGATCATACAGCAATAACAATTTATTTTTGGTTTTACATACCCCTTACTCCGTCATGTTGAAGGCCTCCATGCACGAACTGGATGTAGGTTGGTGTTGTTGTTTTCTATAGTTTTGGAGAGTGTAAAGTTAATTACAAAAATGATCAATGAATTGATTTTGCATCAATGGATTTCAATGACTTCCAAACTGTTTTACGCTACTACTTTTTAAATTTCTATATTTGTATGTTTGTACGAGCGTATACCGAAGGGAAGGTTACCCAATTATATTTGCTTTGCAAAATTAACTTTTCATAAAAAAAATTAATTAGTCTAAGTTAAAAAATTCTTGATGTTATATTATATATATGCAAAATTAGTTATGAAAATGAGTGTTATTTTTGTATGATATTTGACATTGTAATAAAAAGTTAAGTTTTAGGGCAATTTTTGTTCTTGAAACTCATGATCACTAGATAGTTAAAACGCTAGTTTAACATAAATTATTTGCTTGGGTAAAGTTGATATTTAGGATTATGTATTAAATAAGATTTTTTTTGTGCTGAATTAATTTGGTATATTCTTTTATAGGGTTTTGAAATGTATAATAATTTGTACACCCTTGGAACGTCATTGAAATATAGTTTTGCGAATATTGAATTCGATACAAAACTAGTTAACTTTCGTTGGATTTACTCGGTGTTGTCTATATGGTCATCTTTCCAACTGCTGCAATTGATGGAAGGTGTATCACCATAATTTTCTTGGGTTGGGCACAGATCGGGCAATTAACGTTGATGTTTGTCCAACTATATATTTTAGACTTTTTTGGCTTGAGCACAGATTGGACAGTAAGCATGGTAATCGCACTGAGTATGTAACACTTCCGCTTTTTTCTGATGCCAATTCCAAACAGCTTAGGACACACCGGACGCCGCAAGATGACAATCCGGCGTACCCGAAAAGCTTGGTTAAGTGTGATTTTGATGATTTTTCGCCAAAAAATGTGCTTCTAATATTATCCACACTTTTAATTGGGAACAGGCTTTTTAAAGAATGGGTTTTCAATGGTCTGCACAGGGTTTTTAAGTTCCTTTTTTTGGTTGTCTGCACAGGAATCTAAATTTAATAATTTTATTAACTATTTGCAGATTTCCATTAAAAATTCGTTAAAATAACCAACCTTTGCTTATTTATGATCACTTTAATTAGGATGTGTATGAAAACATAGGATTTGTTCCTTGAAAAATTTTTACTTATCTCACTGAAGGTTGAAACAGAAAGGAAGCAGCTACCAAAATTTGCTAAGTTTATCACCTAGCTTATGATTAAGAAGAAATGTCAAAAGTGCTATAACGATAGCAGACACTTCGATAGCACATCTCTTAATCTCTTATCGTATAGTAAAATTTAGTACAATGAAATCTTTGACATTGTTGTAATTATTTTTACTTATTTTTTTTTAAAATTGGGTGCAGCTCAAAAAATTTTATATAAGAATTATATTTGTCATAGTTTAATAGTGGAATTATGCAATTATGGTACATGCAATTACATTGATGCAACTTTGTCTATTTAGTCAATGGTTTGTAACACCCTTAATTTTCCGATAGTACGGCTTATTGTTGTGTTCAAAAGAGAATTAGTATAATCGATTCTCTATAACGAACAAAGAGGAACAACAAAAACAAATGAAATAGAAACGTGTGAAGATAGATCAAATTTTGTTGCAAAATTTTTTATTTGGAATTGGTGGAATTGCTTGACTTTGGAATCGTTCTTTTTTTTACCTTTTACACTATTACACAGAGGCCTGTTACTAAGGAGGGTTCGTTAGTCAAAGCTGGAAACTAAGGTTTTTTGTCTACCATATCTGCTAATAATATTTGGCAAGTAATATTTTGTTAAAAACTATACCAACATAATTAATATTTTTTTGCCTGTATTACAGAAATAAACTGGAGTATAAAGGAATACTCATCCATACATTCCTCTAATAATTGAAAAGATGATCATCAGTAAATAAATTTTTCAAACTTGTGATGAATTTATTGTGCCTATTAAGCTCATGCAAAATATATTAGTGAAAAAATACAAAAAAATGGATTATCATGGTCTGAGAACATAAATTATAAGAGATATCAAGTTGGTATTAAGAAAATCAGTTTAACCATTTATGAACACGTCCCCTACACCTTCAAAGTTCAAAATTGCTTTTGGTCGTCAGGGTGATCTGAATCGATCTAGCTATTTCGGTATCCACCTTTCTATTCAGCTGTATATCAGAAATTATAATCAATAACTATTTTTAATATTAGCTATCCGATGGTAGACCAATGTTGTCTTGTTCCTTATATGTGAAACAAGAACTGTAGCTTTTACAGTGGAGTCAATTATACTGTAGTTATTGAAAAAGAAAAAGCCAAGACACCAGGATATTCCTTTGTCAAATAATGTCGGCTTCACTCCGTTCGCTGGCCTGAAACTCACCAACACATGCCATCTTCGCTGTCCCATTTATCAACCTTCTTTTAGAATATCTTGTCATAGCATAACCCATAAGGTTTTTTATTGTGTGAACTGGAGCATCTGTTAAGTGCATATCCTGTTTACTGTTCATTTCTCCATATACCAACAGACCTTATCATCCTTATCCTGCCTTGAAAAATGATAGTACAATGACCAAATCAAAGAGCATCGCCATTGACTTTAATAATATCACCTCTATGTTCAGAACAAAAAATGCTACCCAACGTTAAATGACCAACATATATATAAATATTGATACAACATTATTTCTATTGACCCTAGATAAAGAATGGTTTATTTATCTAACAAACATACGTACCTACAAAGAGAAGAGACAAAAAACATAAACGTGTAGGTGTTATGGTAAATAACATAATTCTTTTTTAAGTTTTTAAGCACTGGGAGCGATAAATTCTAATTTGTATTTTCTTGTTTTTCTTTCTTTCGTTCCAATGGGGAATATAAATTCGCCTGGAAAATGTTCTAACCGCCCCAACAATAATACTGCCTAAAGGGTATTTATCCTAAATGACACCAGCATAATCTGTATACTCATACATATTCAAAGCTGTGAAGGCCATACTAAACGAGACTTGTTTTAATGTCTTTCAGGATTATGTGCGAGCAGCAGAAAGCAAGCAAACTGACCACCTGCATCTGAACAAAGGAATGTAGAAAATGGAGAATCTTATATATGTATGTTTGTTTCCGTTCGCTTTGGAATCTGTTGCAAAAACTGCATTGTCGGATAGACGAAAGACCCTGCCAAAGCATTGACTAAGGTAACTGAGACAAATACAATCGGAGATAAATTGAAGACATTAATGACAAACACACATACAGTGGTGGTCACAGAATTAAAACATTTACTGTGGTAAATGTTTTAACATTTACTGTGAATTTTTTTTTATTCAGAACATTTCGATATACTGTACTTAAGAGATTTAGTGTGAAAATGGAAAATTATTGCATGAAAATTTTCCATAAATAACGGTTTATA
Source organism: Musca vetustissima (assembly GCF_032173495.1). Classification (NCBI taxonomy): domain Eukaryota; kingdom Metazoa; phylum Arthropoda; class Insecta; order Diptera; family Muscidae; genus Musca; species Musca vetustissima. The sequence goes on from NW_026886119.1 coordinate 12,519, forward strand.
TGAAAGTACATCGATTTTGAAGTGGCCATATAATAAAAACATTGTGTGATTTTTTACTTTACTACATTTTTTGAAAATATTTAAAAAAAAACTCTTTATTTTTGTTAAATTGTGTAAAATAAGCAACGATAAAATGATTTAGAAATATGAATTTAAAAAAAAATCTGTTAAATTTATCGAAATTGCCAAAAATTTGTACAGTACACCTAACATTCAAAAAATCATACTTATTATAAAAAATAAAGGTCCGAATGCACCAGAAATTGCTAGAATTAGTAGAAAACAATAAATAATTCTCAATATAAATAAATATTTGAAATAAAAACTCAAAAAATGGGAATTAACCTAAAAGAACGATTCAATTCCGATAGCCTTTATTGAAGAAGGCCGGAATATTTTTGCAGTATATGAGGAAATATCGATTGATATTGGCATTTATTATATCAAATCGATTGTTCGAGTAGTACAGAATATATTTTATCTAAAAATATATCAGTCACAACAGAACGAATAGATTTCAACACCTATGTTGACGAGAAAACGTTTCTGGTACACAGCAGCATGTTTGATGGTTAACTCTTGACCCTTAAAATCTATTGAACATGACAATATTTTTCCAAAATAATATTTTTTGAATAGAATAATGTCCATTTAATCTATTTTAGCCTAAAAGAAAGAAAGATTTTACAGTTTGACAAATATTTAAAGTCTTCTGTTGAGCATCAAAAATGCTGCTGTGTTGCAGAAACTTTTACTCGTCAACAAAGGCGTTGATCTCTGTTCTTTCTGTTGTGACTGATATATTTTTAGAGAAAATTTATTCTGTACTACTCGAACAATCGATTTGATATAATAAATGCCAATATCAATCGATATTTCCTCACATACTGCAAAAATATTGCGGCCTTCTTCAATAAAGGCTATCGAAATTGAATCGTTCCTTTAGGTTAATTCCCATTTTTTTAAGTTTTTATTTAAAATATTTTTTATTTTGAGAATTATTTATTGTTTTCTACTAATTCTAGCAATTTCTGGTGCATTTGGACCTTTATTTTCTATAATAAGTATGATTTTTTGAATGTTAGGTGTACTGTACAAATTGTTTGCAATTTCGATAAATTTTACAGATTTTTTTTAAAAATTTATATTTTTTTAAATTATTTTATTTTATTAATTTTACATAATTTAACTAAAATGAAGAGCTTTTTTAAAAATATTTTCAAAAAATGCAGTAAAGTAAAAAATCACACAATGTTTTAATTATATGGCCACTTCAAAGTCGATGTATTTTCATAAAAATCGTTATTTATGGAAAAATTGCATGCAATAATTTTCGATTTTCACACTAAATCTCTTAAGTGCAGTATATCGAAGAGTTCTGAATAAAAAATTTTTCAAAAATAATTCAAACGAATCGAGGGCTGATCAATAAATTTTTACCACAGTAAATGTTTTAATTCTGTGACCACCACTGTATATACAATATAGTATTGATATTCGAAGCCAACGAGAAACACAGACTCCTGTAATATATGTCAAAGTTGAATATGCCTCTAATTTCAGTGGGTCGATTCACTATCAAATTTAAACAAGTCTCAAATCGATAAAATACTATAACGACAAAATAAACAATATTTTAATTCTATAACAGTTTTTAACAACAATTGTTAAAAATGTTGTTAAAAAACAACACCAAAATATTCGAAGTTAACTTATCGACAAATATTTTTCAATATTGAACATGCCTTGCTTTGTTCTGAATTTGTATGTATTTTGTTTTCAAAATTAAAAGCTTTTTGAAAGTTTATCGACAATTTGTCTACATTTTTACAGAATAACATTTTCGTTACTGCAAACGATTTTATGTTTAGACAAAATTGTCGATTGTCGGATCGTTATAAGTTACTGAATCGACCTACAGGACATTAGTAAATACCAACAACTCGTTTGCATATTCATGTGGCGAAGTTCCAGAAATAAAACTATAACCAACTGAGGGAGGATAGTAAAAGAACATGGCAGGACAACAATACTGTGGTGTACCACATGTATTATCTATTTTCATTGGTTCTAGTAATGCCCTACCAACTCCAATAGCATGCTGGCAGCTAAAAGTGTCGGCGTTCAACACGCTATGGTATAAGGACTTAAATAAATTATGGAAATGTTATCCTTTTTAACTTTCATCTGACAGCAACGGCAGAAACACTGACAGAAACTGCACCATTGCTAGTTCTGTTTAATTTGAACACCGACTCCGGAGGAAATAACCAATTGAAATTGTAGTCAGTTTGACACGAGTAAATGTTGAACTTTAACCCAAGTCTTAGTAAAGCAAAATGTATTTAATATTAAAAGTTTTGCACGGGCAGAATATCGAGCGGAGGATACTAAGTACAACGTTAGCCAGCTGAGCTACATCAACTCCAACTATTTGTAAAAATAACTTGTTAATTTTTTTATCGTGCAGGATAAAATAAGGACAACATTGTGATATTACAGAAGTTTACAACTAACTAGTTCCACGACAAATGAAATATTTTATGCATCGTATATTAAAATAGAAAAAGTACACTAACAATGGTAAGGATTCCCGGAGAGTCGCAGCCATTGGACTTACATCTAATGTTCCAGAGAATAATCTATACTAATAAAAGAGTAAAATTTTTGACTGACTGACTGACTTAACGATTCATCAACGCCCAGACGAAACGGCTGAAGCTAGAATCTTTAAATTTGAGTTAAGGGTCACTTTAAGTCAAAGGTGACAGTTTTGGAAATTCGTACTAGAACGGTACGAAAAGTATTAAATGTAATAAGATTTGTATTTCGCGAACCGGTAGAGCTAGAACTCTTAAATTTTAAATGATGTTCACTGATGGAGTGTAGAATAGATATATTTGGAATGCGAATTAGGGTTGAGAAGTAGGGTCGACATAAGGAGATGGGTTTGGGTTGGAATTTTTTTACTTATGTGTACGAAAAGTATTAAATCGTACTAAAATTGGTACAATTTATATTTGGGTGAACCAATAGAGCTGGGATCCTTAAATTTGAATTTATTATCATTGCTGGGGTTTAGGATTGGGGCATGTGGGAAACTTTGAAAATTCTTGCTAATGTGTACTATATGGTACCAAATTTGGATTGGGATCACTTTTGGGGATAGAATTAAGCTATTTATGAGGTTTTGGAAATTCCTACTAATGTGAACTAAATTTTGTACAACTTAAATTTTGGTACTAAATGGTACCAAATGTGGATATGGGTGAACCGATTCAGCTGGAATCTTGAAATTTGATGTTAGGATCTCTGTTGGGGTATATGAATGGTCTTCTTAGAAAGTTTTGGAAATTTGTACTAATGTGTACCAAATGTGGAATAGGGTGAACCGATAGAGCTGGAACACTGAAATTTGGAAATAAGGTTACTGCTGAGGTGTCAAATTGGTGTATGGATGTAGTTTTGGAAATTCATACTTATGGGTACTATATTATACTACATTTGTAGGTATAGGATTATGCCACGTAGAAAGTTTTGGAAATTTTTACTAATGTGTACCAAATGTGGAATAGGGTGAACCGATAGAGCTGGAACACTGAAATTTGGAAATAAGGTTACTGCTGAGGTGTCAAATTGGTGTATGGATGTAGTTTTGGAAATTCATACTTATGGGTACTATATTATACTACATTTGTAGGTATAGGATTATGCCACGTAGAAAGTTTTGGAAATTTTTACTAATGTGTACTAAATGGTACCAATTGGTGGTTAGGATCACTTTTGGGATGGGGTATGTAAGAAGTTTTTGAAATGCCTGCAAATGTGTACTAGATGATATTAAATTTGGTACAATTTGGATTAAGAGTGAAACGATAGAGCTGAAATCCTGATGTAGGTAGTAATGGAAATTTGTACTTATGTGTTCTAAGTGGTACTAAATGTGATACAAATTGGATTTAGGTGAACCGAGAGAATCCTGAAATTTAGAATTAAGATTGGGGTATGTGAGAAGTGTTGGAAACTGATTATGATTGTTAAAGTAGGTAGTTATAGCAATTTATATTAATGTGTACTAACTGGTACTTAATTTGGATTTGGGTGAAGCTATATTTGATTTTTGTAATAAGTATTACAGGAGTACACATGTTAAAAAACCAGTAAGGAAAGTAGTAAAGTCGGGTATATTCACCACTTTGGGTATATTCAACAGATGAATCCTAACAGACGTCGCATTTTAAAAGGACCATCAAAATGAAATTGGATCCATAAAAATGTAATTCTGCATCCTATACTATTTTTTTCATTTGGTCTGATATAGAAACTATATTTAAATCTGAACCGATTTCAGGAAATTTAACACACATCATTCTAGACCTAATTCATTACGCTGTGCCAAATTTCGTGCAAACCGAAAGATATTAAGGGACTTTGGTGTACCATTTACCTTAAATTGGACGAAAATATGTATAGAAGCTATACCTAAATCTGAACCGATTTTCACGGAACGGAGCACACATCATTCTAGACTTAATTGAATACGATATGCTAAATTTCGTGCAAATCGAAAGATATATAGGGAATTTGGTGGACCATTTACATTAAACCGGACGAAAATATATATGGGAGCTATATCTAAATCTAAACAGATTTTAATCAAACTCAGCTCACATCATTCTAGACCTAATTCATTACGTTGTGTCAAATTTCGTGCAAATCGAATGATATATAGGGACTTTGGTGCACCATTTACATAAAATCGGACGAAACTATATATGAGAGCTATATCTAAATCTGAACCGATTTTAATGAAACTCAGCACACATCATTGTAGGCCTAATTCATTACGCTGTGCCAAATTTCGTGCAAATCGAATGATATATAGGGATTTTGGTACACCTTTTACCTTAAATAAGACGAAACTATATGGGAGTTATATCTAAATCTGACCCGATTTTCTCGAAACTTGGCTCACATCATTCTGCACCTAATGTAGTACTCTGTGCCCAATTTCATGCAAATCGAATGATATGCAGGGACTTTGGTGCACCATTTACTTTAAATCGGACGAAACTATATATGAGAGCTCTATCTAAATCTGAACCGATTTTTCCCAATTTCAATGGGGTTCGTCCTTGGGCCAAATAAGTGACTTGTGCCAAATTTCATCCAAATCGGATCATAAATGCGACCTGTAATTTGTTAACAAAAATACATATACGGACGGACGGAAATAGCGGGTATATGCTAGTTTTGTATAATTGATTTTTTCCTTTTCACTTATTTATCATACGCATAAACTAGTCGCCTATCTACCGGCCGCCGACAACTTCACATATCACAGCCAGTATGCCGATATAAATTATACTAACTGGGACCACCAAAAATACGACGAAAATTTTAGCTTAGTTTGCTATGATACTGTCTTAATTATAACATCGATGACGGGTTTTGGCATACCAGTCCGTAACGCTGGAGCTGAGTTGGCACTCTGTCATTTTCTGAAGGCCCGGTCATTGCATCATAGTCTTTGCACTCTTCGACATTGGCCATACTGAATCGCCACATTTACTGGCAGGTGAAAAGTTCAAACGTACATACCGGCTGATTTTATTCTAACGTACCCTCAGCCACGACCAGCCTGTCCTTATACACAAGGAAATTTCAATATCAACCAATGGTGATGGGACTTGCACTCATCGGCCTTCGGGAGCATCTGTCATCATGGTGCCCAGCGCAGTACCACCACCAAGATTAAACGGGGTCGGTCACCATCGCGAAATTTAAATTCAATGAAAAATAAACTGTGCTGATTACCTTCGTGTGTGTGTTTTTATACCCTTCACCACACTGTGGTACAGGGTATTATGTCTTTGTGCATATGTTTGTAACAGGCAAAAGGAGACGAGACAGGCACATGGTTCCTTTTGAGAATATGCATAGAATCACTTTTTAAGTCGATTTATGCATGTCCGTCTGTCCGTCCATGTATTTTTGTTAACAACGTACAGGTCGCATTTGTGATCCGATTTAGATGAAATTTGGCACAGTTCACTTATTTGGCCCAAGGACGAACCCTATTGAAATTGTGAAAAGCGGTTCAGATTTAGATATAGCTCCCATATATGTTTTCGTCCGATTTAAGGTAAATGGTGCACTAAAGTCCTTAAATATCTTTCGATTTGCACGAAATTTGCCACAGCGTACTGACTTAGGTCTAGAATGATGTGTGTTAAGTTTCCTGAAAATCGGTTCAGATTTAGATATAGCTCCCATATGTATTTTCGTCCGATTTAAGGTAAACGGTGCACTAAATTCCCTAAATGTCTTTCGATTTCCACGAAATTTGGCACAGCGTACTGAATTAAGCCTACAACGACGTGTGTTAAATTTCCTGAAAATCTGTTCAGATTTAGATATAGCTCCCATATATTTTCGTCCGATTTTAGGTAAATAGTGCACCAAAGTCCTTATATATCCTTCGATTTGCACGAAATTGCGCACAGCATACTCAATTATTTCTAGAACCATGTGTGTTAAATTTCGTGAAAATCGGTTCAGATTTAGATATAGCTCCCATATATATTTTCGTCCGATTTTAAGTATATAGTGGACCAAAGTCCCTATATATCCTTCGATTTACTCGTAATTTGGCATAGCGTACTAAATTAAGTCTGGAGTGATGTGTTTAAGTTTCGTGAAAATCGGTTCAGATTTAGATATAGCTCCCATATATATATTTTCGTCCGATTTTAGGTAAATAGTGCACCAAAGTCCCTATATATCCTTCGATTTGCACGAAATTTGGATTTATAAGTAAATGAAGAGTTCAAAATGTGGCCGAATGTGAAAAACATACTGAAATAAGTGTAACCTAACATGTGACAAGTTTCGATGAAATCGGTTTAGATTTCGATATTTTGCTTTAAATTTATTTACATAATTTTGTCCCATTGTAAGGAGCAACTCTATATCTGACCAAAATATGGTATAGCTTGCGGAATGAAATGTTTAATTTAATGTTAATTCTTCAAAAATGCGACGTCTGTTAGGATTCCATCTGTTGAATATACCCAAAGTGGTGAAGGGTATCATATAGTCGGCCCCATCCAACTTTACTACTTTCCTTACTGGTTTTTCATTTATTTTTACTCTGTGTGCTTTGGTACTACTTTTTAACCGATATCATGGCAGGTGATTTGAAGTAAAACAGAAATTCACGGTACGTATTCGCAATACTCTACCGGTTTGAAAACCATAATAATGAAATGATTCATATTTCTCATGAATATTTTATGCATGTTTTAATGTAAAGCGTGCGTACGATTTTATTCACCTCAAAAGTTAAATACATGTATTTCAATGAAAGTTACCCAAATACGCATTGCGTATCAAAATATACAGTTCAACATGTTCAAATTCAAAATCGGTTGGTATACATACATCCCAGGAGCTATTTCAATATATGAAGTTCTATAACGAAAAAGAGATACACGAATCGTTACTTTTGAGAAAAGGCTTAGAATCACTTTCGGATTATCGTTCGATTTTATATAAATGACGCATCAAAGTCCTTATATTTACGTCGATTTACACGAAATAAAGTATGTTTCGTTCTAATCAGTTCTGGTTTAGAACGATTCCGCAATACTTCACTTAAATCACAATGTTTGACCTATTTAGACAAATTTAGTAGTAATAGTAATGCATGTATTTTAATTAATTACTATTACTGGGTCAATCTTTTATATATAATTCCTTGCCCAGAATCAGACTTCCAGTTGTTCAAGTATCTAGATATGAAATGAAGATTTCCCTGCATTGTCACATTTGTATAAAAAATTAATCTCGTCTTTAATAAATAATGTTTATTTATTAAAAATGTCGATGCAAATATATGGGAAATTACAAAATTCTTTTAAAATTCCATTAAAAAAAATTTGAAAAATTTTTTTGCGAGCACATTCCTGATTTTTGGTACATAGGTTAAGAAAAATATGCTGATTCGAAATATGTTCGCGTTCACAAATTCGGATGCTGCGCACAAAAGTTATAGCGGTTTTGCATACTAGTCAAATCACACTGAAATACGGTTTAATAGTCGCGAAAAACAAATAGAAACATGAAGATATCGGAAAATAAAATAAATTAATTTTTGAATTAAAACAAATGTTTTTTGGAATTTTCGATTTTTTAGTATGTTTAAGAGGACACGGTTTTGCCTTAATCTTCTAAAATATACGACGCTTTCTTTTGCAAATTCTTTTAGATGATTGTTAAATATCGGCAGATTCATCTGATAAGAGTTTCGACGTCATTAATGGCTAAATATATTGCACTTACAATACATAAAAATTATCAATATTGAAAAGCTTGCAATTCGCGAATTAGTTGAAATCAGTTGATGCGCATGCGATTTTCGTATAAACCGAATCAATGTCTTTCAATAATTATTAATTTTTCGATGTTTAATTTAGCGGTCAAAGTGTGCCACTCGATGCACTTTACTATGCAAAAACCCTAAAAATGGCTAAAAATCACGCAACGTGCATACGATTTTTATGCGCATCCGATTTTAGTAATCTCCTATGAAAATACGCAAAAGGACACCTATTTTAAAAGGATCGGTTAAGAACCGCGGATGTGCCTCCACAATCAATTTTGGATAAAATATGCATATTATTCGCGTATCGATGTATTTTTGACCTATTTCCACACAGATTCGCGAATTTGACAATACAAGCATAAATGAATGTAAAATTAATTCGAAGAAAACCGCGATTATTTACGCGAATTTGTCAAAATAAGTTTTTGCAGTTTTTCCCACATTCAAGGTACCTATATCCGCCGTTTTATTGGACGGAATTCAACATGGATGGGCTCATTAGATCCGCCACGTAAAAAAACTAAAATCACGCGGGGTTCCACGGAATTTGAATGGACTTTCTTAATTTAAGACTCAAAAAATATGTTTTTTATAAAAATTTACGCACCAAATTTTCGTCTTTGGAACCCAATTGCAAAGAAGCTACAGTGAGCACATTCATGAGATATACACTAAACGAAGCAGAATCACAAGTTCTACGATCCTATAATTAGTTTATTCTATTATCTGGATGCGCATCCTAATTATAAGAAAAATTCAAAAAACACCGAAAATCCGGCTTCAAAATGTCAGCATCCATTTTGGGTGGATGCAGTGATTATATCGAAAAATCATACATTAGAACCATATTGTCCATGGGGTATTCTGCAACTTAGTCACTGATCACATGTGCGTGCATTGTGTAGTTTAGCCACAAATCGGGAACGAACACAAAAAAACTCGTTGGCTTCAACACATTTTTACCCATTTTTTTACATTACCACCTCCACAGCTTCCACGCAACTTATTATTTATTACCAAAATTTCAAGATTTTGATAAGAACACTTCATTTTATAGAATTGAATTTAAATTATATGCAATATGTTCATATTTCGCGAGTTATAACCTTGCAAACCTCAGCTTCAAGGAATTTAAAAGATTTTTGTAATTTCCCATATATGAAACCTTAGACACATAATTTATAACGGCCATTGCAGAATTTAATATACAGGGATAATATTTACTTTTTATTTTAGTTTACATCGTGATGTATTTTATTAATAACTTTTCAATTCAGATTTTTCTCTTTCGAGTCGAATATAATGATCGAAGTTTTCAATTAAAAGAAAGCCAGGAGATGAACCTACGCACCCATTATTATGCGAGACTTTTCGCCGTCGATTAAGCCGCTACTCTTAAACTTGGGTTAATATTAATAATTTTTGTAGGGTCAAAAATTATAAGTCAACTCGGGTGAAAAACGTGTCTAAAATCCCCAAAATACCGAATATTGGGTGTACCGTTATATAGGGGCTACACCAAAACGTAGACCGATATAACCCTTTTGCAATACCAAACTCTATAGTGATTCCAACAGACAGACGGACAGATAGGCGGACACACATAAATCGACATAGAATTTTATTCCGATCAATAGTATATACTTTATGGGGTCTCCGGTGAATATTTCGAGGTATTGCAAACGGAATGACAAATTTAATGTACACTCCACCTTATGACGGAGATTCAATTCAATTGTATATGCAAAATTCCGTTTCAATCGTACAAATCTCAGGAGGATGATGCACTATTTACATAAAATCGGACGAATATATATGGTATCTCGATCTTAGACTCAGTTCCATACGTTGTTCCAAATTTTGTCTGTGGGGGAGTTTGGTGCATCATTCACATAAAATCGGACGAAGTATATATGAGAACTGTATCTAAATCTCACTTCTAGATAAATTCGTTAAATTGCATGTCAATGTTCTCTCGAAGGATATGTTAGGATAAATATGTTGTCGACCCAGTCCGAATTTACTACATTCCTTACTGTTTTTAGTCCCAATTATTCCCAGCCCAATTGACTGCCTAATACATATGCAAATTACTTTCCAGAGTTTAATTATTTTAAAATCCTAGGTGGAAGTATTTGTTGCGTGTGCTTTGTTTATATTTAAGAGAAGAAGCCAATACCTACGTAGTTGCTGTTTTGTTATTTACCTCAAGATGTCCTACAGCCAATACCTACGTAGTTGCTGTTTTGTTATTTACCTCAAGATGTCCTACATCTTATTATTGTACCATGGGTGGAAAGTAGTATATATGTATTTTGGTTAGTTTAGACTTACGTTTGTTTACCCAATTAAATAAAATCAAAATGACGCGAGTTTCAATTAATATAAAAAACTTATATTTAAATTAACTTTGACAAAATATGAAATAAGAAAATTATCGAGATGAGTTGTGTAGGTGTGAACTGCATCGCTGCCGACAGGAAAAGAGATCGAGAAAGTTCTCGTTTTTATGCAAATGCAAAAATGCATGTGCTTGCGCAATACCGGTTATCTGTCTTGGGTAATCTGTATTTGGTAGCTGAAGGTTGCCACATCACTCCCCTCGGTGGAAAAGGCTACCGGAATCTTACAGGGAGCTTTATTCGCCTTCCACTTGATGTAGCTTTGGTCGCAGGTTGAACGGTCGGTGTGGTTGATGGCTCAGATGAATGTGTGGTATAGGCAGGACAATTTTGAAACGGCGAATCTGCACTGCAAGCATGACTGGTGATGTCTTCTGGTATATGTGGAATGCTAGGCACGAGATCATTTGGTGATGGATGAATTGTTGTCTGCTCATGTGAGCTTGCAGATTCTGTTGCAGGAAGAAAACATGGCTTTAAACGATCGATGCTAATATTGGTTTTTCGACCACGGACAAGTAATGTGAAATATTTGGGAAAGCGTTTTAAAACAATATACGGGCCATCGTAAGGATGAGTCAGAGAAGGATGAATTGAGTCATTGCGAACAAAAACGTGCGTAGTTGACCGGAGATCTTTTGAAACAAATGTTGTCTTTGTAGAGTGGTGTGATGTCTGAGTGGGTTGAATGCTTTTCATCGAATTTTGAAATTCCACTACAAAGTCGCTAGATTTTCTTGAAGAGTTGTTTTTGAGGAAGAATTCTCCTGGGACACTTAAGGTAGTACCGTACACTAGCTCTGTAGGTGATGCTTTGATGTCAGCTTTATACACAACACGGAGGCCAAGTAAGATTGTTGGAAGGTGATACATCCACTTTGATGAATCATGACATAGAATGGCAGATTTAAATGTCCTGTGCCATCTTTCTATTAAGCCGTTTGCCTGAGGGTGATATGGTGTAGTTCGTAAATGAGTAGTTCCAATCGTTTGCATTAGTTCAGCGAAAACCGCGGACTCGAATTGTCGGCCTCTGTCGGTAGTTATTCGATGTGGAACTCCAAATCGTGAAATCCAATGGGTTACCAGTCCTTTTGCTACGGATTCGGCAGACATGTCGGGTAATGGAACGGCTTCAGGCCAACGCGTGAATCTGTCGATTATGGTGAGACAATATCGCTGCCCTTCACATAGTGGAAAGGGGCCAACGATGTCAACATTTATGTGTGAAAAACGCTCAGTAGGTGGCTCGTACATGTCTGGTGTTGATCTCGTGTGACGCTGCGTTTTTGATCGCTGGCATGGAATACATGTTTTGACAAAGCTCGCAATTTCTTTTTTCATCCCAGTCCAAACAAACCTCGAAGTAACTAATAAGGTTGTAGCACGAATTCCAGGATGAGCTAAGTTGTGTAATGAATTAAGTATCTGTTTCCGAAAACTTTTTGGGACGTATGGTCGAACTCGAGTAGTTGAAGTATCGCACGCAATTTGTTCATCACATCCTAAAGTATCCAAATACTTTAATGTCAATGAGTTATGGGACGTACCTTGATTTTTTATTAAATCATGCAGTTCATTGTCCTCTCTTTGCGCTGCTGCTAACTCCTTCAAATTGACGATTGCTTGATTTTGGTTGTTATGTATGGTATTTATGCGAGACAGCGCATCAGCAGTCGAATTATCCCGTCCAGGCGTATGTCTAAAATCAGTTGTAAACTGGCTAATAAAATCGAGCTGGCGCAACCTACGGGGAGATGCTTTTTCCATCTTCTGCTTGTAGGCGAATATTAGTGGGCGATGGTCCGTAACTACGTAGCAAGGGCGTCCTTCAATTGCGTAGCGAAAGTGACAAACAGCCTGGTAGATGGCAGCTAACTCTCGGTCGTATGTTGAATATTTCTGCTGCGTCTCCGTTAGCTTTTTGGAATAAAACGCTAATGGTTGCATGTTGCCACTAACCTTTTGGTGCAATGCTGCTCCAACGGCTGTGTCTGATGCGTCAACGTAGACTGCTAATTCTGCGCCGGGTACGGGATGAGCAAGTAGCGTTGCGTTACATAATTCAGTTTTGCAGTGCTCAAACGCTTTTTCGGTGGCGGGCGACCATACCAGTGGTGTTGTGTCATTTTTTTTGTTACCCGATATCATGCCTTGTAAAACTCCTTGATAAGCGATGGTATGCGGCAAAAACTTTCTGTAAAAGTTGATCATTCCCATGAACCTTTTAAGCTCTTGCGCTGTCATCGGCTTTGGGTACTCTTTTATTACAACGACTTTTTCGGGGGATGGTCGAATTCCATCTGGAGTAACAAGGTGGCCAAGAAATGTAATCTCTGACTTTCCGAATTCACATTTTTTTAGATTAATGGCGAGTCGATTTTCCCGAAGACACTGAAACACCAAGCGAAGATCGTGACGATGCTGCTCTAAGGTGGCAGAGAAAACAAATATGTCGTCGACGTACGGGAACACACAATCGATGCCTCTAAACACTTCATTGATTAGTCGTTGAAAGGTCTGTGCGGCGTTTCGCAGGCCGAATGTCATGCAGTTGAACTCGTACAATCCAAATGGAGTACTAATGGCTGTTTTCGGAACGTCATCCGGATGAATAGGAATTTGATGATATGCTTTTTGCAAATCGATTTTTGAAGAAAACTTGTTGCCTTTTAAATTATTTTGGAAGTCAGTCAAATACGGTAGAGGATACCTGTCTGGCAAAGTTTGAGCATTCAGAGCGCGGTAGTCTCCACACGGTCTCCACGACCCATCTTTTTTTTAACCATATGTAATGGGCTGCTCCAATTACTTTTAGACGGTTGACAAATTCCTGCTTCGGTGAGAAAATTGAACTCTTTTTTGCTGCTGCAAGTATTTCAACGGACAATCTGCGAGGACGACAAAAAGTGGGCTGCCCAGTCGTTTCAATTCGATGAAAAATGGTGGATTTTGTTTTGGTACCGTAAGTCGAGAGTTTCGTGATATCGCTGAATTCGTGCAAGAAATCTGCAAACGGGTTGTTTGTGCAAAACAGTTTAACACAGGCGATTTTTGAGGTCGATGGTAGCTGTAGCTGGGAGTTGTGACCGGTGATGTTGTCTATGAGACGATTACGACGCAAATCGATCAACAAATCGTGATATTTGATGAAGTCTGATCCTATTATTGGCGTCGTCACATCGGCAATGACAAATGACCAATAAAACTTTCGCTTTAAACCAAGGTCTAACTTTAAGCGCGTTTCACCAATAACTTTAATCGGGGAGCCGTTGGCAGCATACAATGTGACAGCCGTTGGGGACATGTTAGATGATTTAGAAGAAAGAGGAAGCACAGATACGTCAGCACCACTGTCAACTAAAAAAATTTTTTGGGACCATCTGTCGGTAACTTGTAGGCGAAAAATATGGCATTTAGTGGGGGATTTTTCGCTGGAATCCACCACTGGCCTAAAAAGTCAATCTGAAGGGTGCGCTGTGACAGCGTGCGCTTGCCGCTGCTTGTGCTTGCACGGGCTGCGGCATCTCCTTGCATTACGTCCGTATTTTTTATGATACCAGCACTCGTCTAAATTTGAGGTTTCGCCGTCGGGTGAAGCTTGTCGATGCTGGGAACGGTGACGAGCAGTGTTATGTGTTCGAGATCGTGAACGTGACCGGATGGTAAATTGCTGGAACTTTCTACTTAAATCCATTATAGCTGTGCGTAGCTCGCTTATGTCACTGGCGTGGTCTTTGGACACCTTACATACCTGTGATGGTGACACGGCATCTACAATTGAGTCAGCTATTTTGGTAAATTCCGTTGCTGCACCATTTGACGCTGCTACCACAGGTTGCGCAAAAGTTGGCAATCTTTTGATCCAAAGACCTTTGAGTGCTGTTTCTCCTATCGAGTTGCCAGCTACTCTTTTCATTTCGAAAAAAAGCTCGGAAGGTTTTTTGTCGCCTAATGGCATTTCAGACAGGAGTCGGTTGAGTCGTCTCTGTTCGCTGTCGGCAAGATGGTCAATAATTTTCCGCTTGATGTATTCGAATCGGTCGGATGCTGGCATAGATGTGATAACCTCGACAGGTTTTAGTGCGGCAAGCACGGTGGCGGCCTTTTGTTTGTCAGAGGTTATGCCAGAAGCACTGAACCAAAATTCCATTGAAACGAACCAGGCTTCGACATTCGTGTAACACATTTCTGGGAATGGCAAACGGGCATAAATGGCGGATACATTACTGGCGTTGCTTCTTGGCATTTGGCCTTGATCATCGTCATCGGTCTGCATAGCCACGGTGGATGCCGTTGATAAATTGTTTGTTGTCATTTCTTTTTTGTGTTGTCTCGGGGTCACCAATTTGGGTTAGTTTAGACTTACGTTTGTTTACCCAATTAAATAAAATCAAAATGACGCGAGTTTCAATTAATATAAAAAACTTATATTTAAATTAACTTTGACAAAATATGAAATAAGAAAATTATCGAGATGAGTTGAGTAGGTGTGAACTGCATCGCTGCCGACAGGAAAAGAGATCGAGAAAGTTCTCGTTTTTATGCAAATGCAAAAATGCATGTGCTTGCGCAATACCGGTTATCTGTCTTGGGTAATCTGTATTTGGTAGCTGAAGGTTGCCACATGTATTATAGTAACCCCGAAATATAATATTATACTCAAAATGTACATATCTTGCACTGTTATATAATTTAGAATTGTGAAATTATGGTTCTCTATCTGTTCTCTTTTCGAAGTACCAGATTCAGTCTTATAATTCGCAGTTGTATAGTTTTAAAAAGGGATGTGTACACGCTCAATACAACCATTCGGATCGCCTTAAAGATACATCTAGTAAATGTGTAGGCTTTCATATAATAGGAAGTTCAGTTCACGTTAATCGTGTCATGCTTATTTTGTAAGAGGTGTTGTGTTCTTGGGTATGATTTCTTTTGATCCTACAACTCCCCATCCATGCCAAATTTCAAACGTAATTTTGGTAAGAAAACACAATAATTGGGAAGGTTTTGTGAAACCGTGCATTTCAGGAATCCGAATTTCGACACTAACATTATTGGCAATTCAGCCAAATATAAGAAATTAGATTACATATCGAAATACATCTCCATCCATTATATTCAATGACATTTTCTTTGTTCGTCAAAATATTTATATTTAAATTTAAAAAAAATAAACAAAATACGTGGTCCCTTTATAATTAATTTTCACATTGACATTATGATTTTCTACCCACATTTGATCTGTCCCAAAACCTGCAATCCAGAAAAGCCTTATTATAGCGGCATCATTTGGAAATATGCCTAGAAATATTTAAAGTCTTGCGTAATCCTTACATTGGGGCTATATTACGAAAATTTTCCCTCTTCATTTATATGTACATATGCTACAGTACTATATTTGTTGGTTATATGTATATTAGGGTTAAGACTTTTTTGAAACATCGTATCCTAGTGTCTTTTTTATTAGATAAAATCTTAATGGTAAAAAACTCAGGCCCAAAATCATTGGATTTTTTTATGGGAGTTTTTGAAATTTGTTTGAGTCATAGTAAGGAACTTTAGAGCCACGCAAAATCAAATTTTGCACTGACACGGGATTTAATTCTTCAAAAAGATCACACCATAAAATCTAACAGTTTTCGGAGAAAGGAACGGCCTTTTATCAAAAGTTGCCAAAGTATTATATTTAAAACAACTGTCAACTTAGTGAACTATCTGTATCATTGAAATAAAATAATTATAGTAGTTCATTTCAGAGAATCGTTACATTGAAATAGCTGGTTCCGACACGACACAACTCTTCCCTAGTTGATTTAATTTAATAAATTTTTATATTTTATTCTCAACATAATTGTAGTCAGGCCATAAAGTATTGAAATTGAATATCTTTATTAGTGTTTTTAGTAACACAATAATTTCCATACAGTGTCACTATTATTTTGTACACTATTGTATTCATATTTTATGAATTCTACGTGGGCGATATTATACAACTTTACTAACAGTTTATTAGTATGTCGAATTTCACAATACACATAGGTGGGAGGTGTGTTATAATGACGATTTAAATATGTCCATATATTAAAAGAATTACTAATGTCTAGAGTTTCCTTTGAAAGGTGACACATTGCCTTCGCCATCTTATATGTAATTCTTAAAGGTTGTTTTGACTTCTTAGTACCGATATAACCGAGCTAATGGCAGATAGACAGCTGTGGGGCTTGCCAAACAAATCTCATAGCGCTTTTGGACAAAATGTTTTGTTTATGGACATGTCATTAGACAAAGTAATCTGACAGCGCAAAGCAAAATCGTCATTTGCTGATGTTGAAACAAAAGAAAATAATCTTCAACATGTTCGAACATTTCTGTGGAGAGATCACAAACAAAGGTGGGCAGCAGAAGGTATTATGCAAAAATAAAAATAAACTAATGTAGGGCAGAGGGGGGGAACTTTTTTTGCTTTCAAGCCTCATTAAATTGCACATGTCATAATTTAAGTTCAATCTATATATTTTATTACTGTGTTAATGGGCGAAGTCATTATGTTCAAATGTTATGGACATGTTTGGAAACAGAATTACCTGTAATTTGTTATTTTAGGTTCTCATATCCTTACTAAAATAATACATGTCCAGATTTCTCTTGTCATAGGACATATATTAAATGGAGAATATTTCTGTCCTTGATGTATTCTGAGACTTTTATGAGGAAATTTTTTTAGAATATTCTGACATGAAAAATAAAAAATAACCAGAACAATTCGTATTTTAGGGATTTTTTTTTTTGCCAAGGACTTTATAAAATTAAAATTGAAGACATAAAAATCCGAATATTTACAAACGTTTTGAAAAGAGCAAATATTCTTTTTTATTTGGGTTAAAACCCGACTTATACTTTTAAAATGGCGATATATGTGTATTTTATCTTTAGTCCTCAGTTTCATAATCTAAACCAGTAAGGAAAGTAGTAAAGTCGGACGGGGCCGACTATATGATACCCTTCACCACTTTGGGAATATTCAACAGATGGAATCCTAACAGACGTCGCATTTTTGAAGAATTAACATTAAATTATACATTTAATTCCGCAAGCTATACTAAATTTTGGTCAGATATAGAGTTGCTCCTTACAATGGGACAAAATTATGTAAATAAATTTTAAGCAAAATATCGAAATCTAAACCGATTTCATCGAAACTTGTCACATGTTAGGTTACACTTATTTCAGTATGTTTTTTGCATTCGGCCACATTTTGAACTCTTCATTTACTTTTAAATCCAAATTTCGTGCCAATCGAATAATATATAGGGACTTTGGTGCACTATTCACCTAAAATCGGACGAAAATATATATGGGAGCTATATCTAAATCTGAACCGATTTTCACGAAACTTAACACACATCACTCCAGACTTAATTTAGTACGCTATGCCAAATTACGTGCAAATCGAAGGATATATAGGGACTTTGGTCCACTATATACCTAAAATCGGACGAAAATATATATGGGAGTTATATCTAACTCTGAACAACGTTCTAGAATTAATTCAGTACGCTGTGCCAAATTTCGTGCAAATCGAAGGATATATATGGACATTAGTCCACAATTTACCTAAAATCGGACGAAAATATATATGGGAGCTATATTTAAATCTGAACCGATTTTCAGGAAATTTTATACACGTCGTTCTAGGCTTAATTCAGTGCGCTGTGCCAAATTTCGTGCAAATCGAAAGATATATAGGGACTTTGGTGCACCATTTAACTTAAATCGGACGAAAATATATATGGGAGCTATATCTAAATCTGAACCGATTTTCAGGAAACCTAACACACATCATTCTAGACCTAATTCAGTACGCTGTGGCAAATTTCGTGTAAATCGAAAGATATTTAAGGACTTTGGTACAGCATTTACATTAAATCGGCGAACATTTATATGGGAGCTATATCTAAATCTGAACCGATTTTTCACAATTTCAATAGGGTTCGTCCTTGGGCCAAATAAGTGAACTTTGCCAAATTTCATCCAAATCGGATCACAAATGCGACCTGTACTTTGTTAACAAAAATAGATGGACGGACGGACAGACGGATATGCATAAATCGACTTAAAAAGTGATTCTATGCATATTCTCAAAAGGAACCATGTGCCTATCTCGTTTCCTTTTGCCTGTTACAAACATATGCACAAAGACATAATACCCTGTACCACAGTGTGGTGAAGGGTATAAAAATCGGATGTTTCAGTTATAAGTAATATTAACCTTATTTTAGCTGGTTTAAGATTTTTTAATACTCATATTTCACTTTAATTCGTGATATAAAAAAGTTGAACTATAATTGCATTTAAAGCTACCACATTACTGACAACAGATAAATTATACCTGACACCATTAAAATAAATAGGTTAACAACAATTGAATTAATTTTAAAGCAATTGACAATGTTTTTTTCTCTCTATTTAAATGTTTCATTACAGATATATTGCAAACAATGTCGTTGTTGTTGTTCTAGGTATTGCGGATTCCCTCTCGGCAATTCTTATCGTTAAATAAGTAAAGGTGTCCCAGTGAATACATTGTACTTTGAAATGGCGAGAGAAATTGCCACTGTTGTTTCAACGTGACATTGACCGTTGAAAAAACTGTCTTGAAATTTATTCAAATGATTATCGCCCTTACAATCAAAATCGAATAAATTTATATTTTTAAGCTGAGCACCAAAATTCAATTCATAGCAATTGTAGATGTGTGGATTAATTATTATCGATCGCATAATGTGGTATGTGGTATTTATCATATTTTGGTGCATTTGTATGTGACACGAAGACGAAAACAAAGCGTACCCATAGTTACTTTTGAGGATATAGCTAGATTCACTTATGATTTCTATCTGATGCACCAGTTAAACTTTAATTTCAAATTATATGAATGTAAACTTAATTGGTTTATTAAAACTGGTACAAAAATTGGTGTCGTTATCAGAAAATTCTGTTCCAAATTTGGGCATCCGAATCTGTCTGCCGCAAAATCGATTTTTGTCTTTAAGGACCCAATCTAACATCATATAAATGCCAAAAATATCATTTGAAAATATGGCCGAAATTCATGACATAAAACACAAAAACTTTGCTAGTTTTCCTTCTGTTTTCCTTATATAATTCAATGTCCCAAAAGTGTTTCCCACCTCTCAAAATTTTATTGCATAGTGTTAGTTGTCCGTACAAAAACAATATAGCAGTCTTCATCTTTGGACTACTTTGTTACGAGGACCCTGCCATTGTCGGTATGAGTTCTTTATTTAATTCGAACCTATCACCAATCAGAATGTCTCTTATAAATTTTAAATTAAAAAAGCTTTTTAAATAATATATTGACCTTGAGTGTTGTTTCCATCTTGTTCACGGTGAAAGCAACTTCCTCGTTCTTTTCTCTAAACATTGAGTTAATACTGACCTTAAATACAATTTCACATTGATATCGATTTCAATGTGTTTAGAGAAACATAAAAATTAACAAGTGAAAAAGCGTTAAGTTCGGCCGGGCCGAACTTTGCATACCCTCCACCATAGATATACTGACAGGTACTAGAAATGAAAATATAGGGAACATACCAAAAAGTGGACCTATACCGACATTTCACAAATTTTTAATGGATAATTATACCCTCAGCCTTATGGCTAATGATGGTGTATACACTTTAACACCGTGAAAATGTGTCTCATCGAAATATTGGTTCTAGACCCCATGTTTCTTTGGACCAAATCCGTTTCAGAAAATTTAGATTTCATTCAAACTTTGCCCATCTTATTATTTCTTACAAACTTAGTTCAAATTCGAAGATGGGGAATATCGGTCCACTTCTTCTGGAAACTTCACGCGGGGGCTAGGCCTAAATGCGGCTATAGTTCATTAACGAACGTAACGTTCTTATTTTTTATCTCCTCCGCAAGATGAAATGATTACAACAGAGTCTTAGAACCAAACTCAAAACGCGGAATAAATCAGATAACTATTTTAAAATAAACAAGTAAAAAAGCGGTAAGTTCGGCCGGGCCGAACTTTGGATACCCTCCACCATAGTTATACAGAAAGATACATGCAATGAAAATATAGGGAATATACCAAAAAGTAGCGTATATAGTCCATTATGTACACCAAATACAAACTTCAGCAATTTCTAATGGGCTTTTTTCCTAAAATCTGTAAGATCCAAAAAGTGGACTGATACTGATAAGGCATGGTAGAGTATAAAATCCTCAAACTACTGTAATTTAGATTACAATGTTATATGAGGGTATGGCTAAAGGGGGAACAATATTGATTACATAGTGTAGGAAATAGTAAATATTTGGGGATTATGACCGGTATATGCCAATTGTCAACCCAATATTTTAATTGTTTATCTCAATTCTTTCCTTCAAGAGGTATGCCTATATTGAGGAGATTCCTAAATGTCTGGCTATATATTTCATTAGCATCATGTTTGAGTTTTATTTTATCCCAATATCGTTAGAAGGCGGAATGCTTACAACAGATGGCTAAATAGTCTTTGTAGGGTAAAAATTGACTATTCCCCGTAACGACTACCCAACCGCAACACTCGGAATAAATCAGATAACTATTTTAATATAAAAAAGGAGGTTATATGGGGACTACCCCTAAAGAGGGGTGAATATTAATAATTTTTGGTGGGGAGATTTGTTAGCATTTACGACTACAAAATACCAAATGTCAGCGAATTCGGTTGAAAAACGCGCTCAAGAACCTCAATATACCCG
This sequence comes from Musca vetustissima, assembly GCF_032173495.1. NCBI lineage: Eukaryota > Metazoa > Arthropoda > Insecta > Diptera > Muscidae > Musca > Musca vetustissima. Next base: position 34,095 of record NW_026886119.1, read on the forward strand.
AAAAAATTTACCTATATTTATAATTTTTTGTGCAGAGATTTGCTAACCAATAAAAACTCAAATTACTAAATTACAGCCAATTCGGTGAAAAAAATCGGTCAAAACCTCCCAGAAATTGGAAATTGGGAGGTACCTTTATATGGGGGCTGCCAGAAAAAGTGGATCTATATTTATAATTTTTAGTGGGGAAATTTGGTACCCCATGTACCAAATTTCAGCGAATTCGGTTGAAAACCGCGCTCAAGAACCCTAAAATACCGACAATTGGGGGGTACCCCTATATGGGGGCTACCCGAAAAAATTTACCAATATTTATAATTTTTAGTATAAAGATTTGCTACCCAATAATAACACAAAGTACCGAATTTCAGCGAATTCGGTCGAAAAATGCGATCAAACCCCCAAAATACCGCAAACTTAGGGGTACCCTTATATGGTGGCTACCAGAAAAAGGACCTATATTTATAATTTTTTGTGGAGGCATTTAGTACCCAATAAGAACTCAATGTACCAAATTTCAGCGAATTCGTTTGAAAAACGCGCTCAAGAACCCCAAAATACCGAAAATTGGGGAGTACCCTTATATGGGAGCTATACCTAAACGTGGACCGATAAAGCCCATCATCGAACTTGACCTGCCTGCAGACAAAATTTCAGCAATTTCCTAAAAACCCCAGTTCGATATTGACGACGCATGGTACGGTGGAACATCCCCAATATGCTGCAATTAAGAGGTCACAGTTATATAAGGCCATCACCAATATACACAGGTTTTATTTCGGCTTAATTGAGAACAGATATAGCTCTATTTCGAAACTAATATTTTGGCATCAGAATACATTTTTTTACGCTAAATATTAAAATACCGAAAATCGTTTGATATCATTATATGGGGGCTAGGCCTAAATGTGGACTATAGTTCAACCTTCTTGATATCCTCCGCAGGTGAAATAATACAACAGAGTCTTGGAACCAAACCCAAAACGCGGAACAAATCAGATGACTATTTTAATATAAGAAAGGGGGTTATTTGGGGACTACCCCTAAAAGGGGGTGAATATTAATAGTTTGGGGGGTACCCTTATATGGGAGCTACCAGAAAAAATTGACTTATTTTCAGTGGAGATATTTTGTACCCAATAACCACCCAATGTGCCACATTATATACGTGGACATATATATTCCATCTTCGAACTTGACCTGCCTGCAGACAAAAGACAACCCTATTCAAAATTTCAGCACCTTATCTCAATTCCTTCAGAAGATAACGTGATTACAACAGTCGGACGGGCGGACATGGATAAATCGTCTTAGAATTTTACCCTGATCAAAAATATATATACTTTATAGGGTCAGAAATGATGAGTTACAAACGGCATGACAAAATTATTATACCCTCCATACTATGGTGGAGGGTATAAAAAAACCCTACGACATAACCTGTACATATATATCTAATATCTAAACATAAACAATACCATAAGTATACTGACAGGTACTTGAAATGAAAATGTAGGGAAATACCAAAAAGTGGACTTTTCTACAAACCGATTATGTAAACCATGATGCAAATTTCAGAAATTTGTAATGCATAATTATACCCTCAGACTTATGGCTAATGAGGGTGTATACACTTTGACATGGTGAAAATGAGCCTCATCGAAATATTGGTTGTAGACCCCATGTTTCTTTGGACCATATTTGTTTCAGAAAATTTTGATTTCATCCAAACGTTGACCATCTTATTATTTCTTCCAAACCTAGTTCAAGTTCGAAGATGTGGAATATCGGTCCACTCTTTCTGGTACCTCCCACACAGGGTGTTCAATTAAGGGAACCCGCATTCACGATTTTAATTTTTCAAGATTTTCAATGGGCTGGTAAATCAATACCAATGATTGTTAAGGTTTGTAACATGGCAAATATATATTTGAGCATTTAAAAGAGAAGAAAAATAATTTACAAAAAAATTGTGTCATTGTTTTGTTGTTTTTTTGTAAATAAAGAGAAGTCCTTATTTTTGATGGCGGGCATGATAACTCCTCACTGGAACTTCGGAATCCGAATGGCTCTCGTATGAACTAGGATTATTGACTTCGCTCTAAAATTAACACAATGGCGGACATTTGAAAAAATATTTTTTGAAAATCGCCGATTTTTGACCAAAAACCAATTTAAAAAATAAGGAAGATCTTCATCGATTGGCTTTATCCTAGTCCATACGATAGCAGTACTTTCACAGAGAAACGTGTAAAAAATTGGAATAGATTGGGTTATTAGTTTTTGAGTTATCGTGCCCGCCATTCGCATAAGAGAAAAACGCGTTTAAAGTTTGAGAAGCCTTTAGCCGTCACAATAAATCGGCTATATCATCAAGAGTTCTTGAGATTTTCACTTGAATTTTTGTAGGGACATTCTTGAATTAGTGTAGATTCGAATTCAATAAAAAAAAAATTGGAATGGGGGGTCCCCTTAAGAATAATATTCCGATTCGTATTTATTTGTCATACTACCTATAATTGCAACTTTGCGCAGTCGGCGCAAAGTATTGTTGTCAAAGTCAAATCACTGACGTTTGTTTTTTACGCGCCCGCCTTTGCTTTAGGCAGTCTAGAAAAATTGTCAAACTACGCTTGATGGGCTAGCACCGATCATACAAACACAAATTGTAATAAAAATGTAATATTGTTTACGACAATAAAACGCCAATATTCTATTGGACAAATACTAATATAATTGTGTTTTACTTTTATTTGGGTATTTCTTTTCATATTCCTTTACGAGGAACTTAACATTGTAACAACAAACTCTATCTAACCTTCTACATGGTATTGATCTAGGTCATCAAAACACAAAACACTGTGATCAATTATCACATATTCACATAAAGGTACGTACCGTACGCACATATTTGAATAACGTAACCTAAGATTTTCAACAGTAATAGTTACGCGATAGAATTTACTTCATGAGAGTCGCATTCATTGCGACTCTCATCATTTCTTTTCGAGAATTAGTGTGGTGTAAATCAGTGTGGTGATAAGTGATTTTTGCAAAAACAATTTGTTAACAGTGCACAATTTGTTAACAGATCGCACAAAAGAGAACAGAAAAAGCAACAACAATAAATACACGTTGCCGCTGTAATAGAAAAACATACACCAACACAACAAAACCACACTGATTAGTCAAGTCAATTCTTGGTTGTTCGTTACATGAGTAGTCAGTAGAGTAGTCATAATAAATAAAATTTATAATTGAAAATATTTATTTTAAATTTTTAATTAAAATTATAAAAATATAAAATTAGTCCTGATTTATATTAGGCGAGTTTACTTGCGGCAATTTTTATCGCTCTCTTTTAAACTTGCTTTATGCGTCTATACAAGGCAATTCCATTTCAAAAAAATATTTGTTTTGTTTTTCTGTTTTGACATTTTGTGAAAGTTGTTTTTTAATTTTGTGGAAAAACAAAATAAGCTAGTGGTGAGTTATCACATATCTAGTCATTGTTTTTAATAATAATTGCTTGTACAGGAGAGACTTTTCAAAGTCTTGACTATCAAACTCGCTTATCTAAGTCATCAATTTGTCTTATAATACCGGAGGTATGCGAAGCGCTGTATAAACTGAGAGATTTTTATTTGAAGGTATTTATATTGATGTAAATTTTTGAAAAATATATTTTTATAGTTTTTTTATTCCACACAGTTTCCCAATTGCCCTTTTGAATGGGAATCCATTGCAAAAGAATTCGCCATAAAATGGCAGTTCCCAAACTGCCTAGGTGCAATAGACGAAAAGCATATCACCTTTAGACCACTACGAAAAGATGGTGCATTCTACCACAACTATAAAGGGACAAACAGCATTATTTTGATGGCCCTAGTTGATGCCAATTGCAAATTTATTTTCGTCGATATAGGTTGCAATGGCCGTTGTAATGATGCTGGGGTATTCCTACAAAGTAAATTGAGAAGAGTGTTGATGGAAGGAAAAGAAATACCTATGAACTCAGTGGTGGGTAAAGACCGGTGCCTTCCATATGTGGTAGTGGGAGACGATGCATTTCCGATGCAAACACATTTATTGAAACCATATCCATACCACACGAACTGCAGGCAAAAACAAACATTCAATGCAAGACTCTCTCGAGCAAGACATGTTGTAGAGCATGCTTTTGGAATTCTTGCGAATAAATTCCGAGTTTTTTTTATCCCCAATGAACTTACGAGTTGAGACTGTGCAAACTATAACATTTGTTTGTTGTGCTTTACACAACTTTTTGCTAGAACGTGACGAGACATATATCAACACCTATCAGTATTTTACTCCTGTAGTCAATGAAGGTGGAGTGGATTCCACCTTACGCCTTTTTGCATTTATCAAATAAACCCACTTGTAGTTACGTCTTTTTGTTTTTTGTTAATAGAAGCTCCTTTTTTGACCGCAGACGTGTAAAACTTTGTCAACACATGTGGTTTATTGACATTCACAATATTAATTCAAAAAGTCAATTTTAACTTTTTTGTTAGTTACGCCTTTTTGCATTTTTTGTATCTGTAAATGTTTAAGTGTAACTCCCACACCGAGTACATACGACAATATAATTGGTATCAATTTAAAGGCCATCAATTTAAAGGATATACTATCAACTTCTCGGGTCTATGGCCTTCAGGAGTAAACATATTCCCTATAGAATACAAATTTTGTAATTTTTCACACAAAAGTCAGGGTACATTTGACCCGCTAAATATTAATCGATCTTTTTCAAAACAGTCATGGATATTCTTTGGCCCAACCCCCTTCTCATCGCGATGTTTGGGCCATAATTGTGGCCTCTGTATTTGGTCCTTTTCATCCCCTAAATATTAACCCATCTTTACAATACAAAAAACAATAGGGGTCTTCATTGGCCAGAACCCATCCTACATGCAAATCGTTCGTTGATCCATAACTGTGGCCTATATCTTGTTTACAAATTATAATGGCCAGACACACATGTCTAGATCGACTCAGCTAGTCGAGATATGACGATCGGTATTCTTAAAGGTTGGTCTAGAACCAATATTTCGCGGCGTTACAAACTCTTGGGGCTGCAAAAGCTATAATATCCTGACAACATAGATGTGTAGGTTATAAATAGTACAGATAATTTGTTTTGCTAGTAATGGCGATTTAATCGTATTCTGTGTGCTTCAGACGACGCCATATCGTATAAGTCCTTACATATTAAATGACATAATGTTAGAATTATTCATTATTATTCGTTAAAAACTCCCTCCATTGACAATTCCAAAATATCATTCCAGAAGGACTCGTTTGCTTTTTTTTCCTACTAGCAGCTTGACTTAAAAGATCCCGCATAAGACATTGTACTTTCCTAGCCGCGTCAGCCTGATCATCAGGATCAATATCTTCCATTTGGGAAGCCACCAACCCAACCAGTCAATTTTTTTCCTTTTTTTGAGCAATTAGGTTCTTAAAACAATCCAGATCACTTCGAAGTTCATGAATTTGACGAGAATTCTGTATTATGTAAATTAAACATGTAAATGAAATAATGAAACACACATTGCATTAGAGTTCTTTATAATAATTCATTTAATGACCTTAGCCTTTTTCTTGGAGGAACTTCGTTGAACGTCGTTGTCTCATCGACATAGCTTAATATTTCAGTGTCCTGCAATGTGGAAGATATAAACAAATAAGAACTAATGAGGTAAATGGTGTCGTTTAAAAATATTCCCTATTCGAACAATATATTTTTGAAAAGAAGTGTTACAGTTCTTAATTTAGAAACTATATACCACAAATAAAGTTAATATCAGTTAAACCAAAGTTAACTCACCCGTACAATTGAATTTGGTTCATCTTCTGAATTTTCTTCCACGACCTAAAGAAAAGATTTTGAGTATTAACACAAATTTTCATTATTTACATTTTTACTACCTTCGTGTTATCCACATTTTCTCGAGATTGTACATGAATATCGAGGAATGACAATTGGTGGAAACACCATAATTTTGGAACGTAAATATCGCATATACCAGATCCACTTTTTTTATTGCTTTTGAGTACGCAGTTCCTGTGTATATTGGGTCCTTAAATTTTTCTATTTTCGTTTGATGTCATCCAATGTTATATTTTTTATAAAAGACTGCATTTCAACTAAAATATTGTTGAATGTTTGTGCCTTTAAATTTCGGTCCAAATACTCGGCCGATTTGATGTTGCATAAACAGGGATTTTCTTGCACAAAAACAATCAACTTTTCTATTTCATCTCTCGACCACTTAATTGTTTGGTTTTTTTAAAAAATTGATTTGTTTCCGCCATTTTTATAAAATAATCTACGTTTTTAATCGATAAAATTATAAAACAAACTTGCATTCCGTGCTTAGATAAAAATATACAGTCCATTTACATTTTCTTTTGACTAGTTTTAATATACTTCCATAAAATGCCGCTAAGTCCTTTAGATTTCTTTATCAGAGCCACTGATGCTCTAATTAAATTTGATGCAAATTTCTCTACCTCACGGGATGACGATTTAGATGTGTATTCCATTGAAATACAAGGATCTGAATCAAGAGAATTATGGAGTAAAGTGAAGGACACGTATGAACATTGTGTGAGTTACCTTAAAACTTCGAATAACGCATGCTAGGACGACATGACTTCAGCTAACAGCAAGTACGATGTCGCCTATAAAGCTTATGTTCACTAGTTCAATAAATAGAAAAATAGATCAACTTCGAGCTACGCAGAAGACCAACATTTCTGAGAACCCTAACCTCTTTTCAGGTGTTACGCACCAAACAGAAAATTATGTCGAGATTTCGTCTCCATCCTTTAATAATACCTTACTTCATAGTGTAAATCTTTCGACATGTGACATAGATATATTTAATGGTGATTTTCAGTCTTGGTGATTTTCAGTCTTGATATAGAAGGCATAGATACCACGGACATTTTAGATAATACTAGTAGTATTGCACATTCTCCGAATGCTGCTAAATTTAATAGTCCTCGTTTTTCCTCGCCAAAACATTGTTTTATCTGTCCCAGAAAAAATCACCACCTACGTGATTGTTCAGAATTCCGTAGTCGAACTCTCTCCGATCATTTTTCAATTGTGAAACGACACCATTATTGTGTCAATTGCCTCTCCCCAGGTAATCATGCAAAAAATTTTAAAAGTACTCACAATTGCAGTGTATGTAACAGACGACATCACACGTTATTACATGGAGAATTAAACATACGCTCTAGTTTTGGTTTACAGTCACGATCTACGTCGTCCACTCCTACTCAAGTACAAATCATACTACTCCATTTTCGAATACGGTATCTATCTCAAGACCTCCAAACACTCTGTCGTGTAACGCACAGGAATTTCTTCCAACTAGAATAGAATAGGTCTGATTAAACAATTACTAAAAATTTTCTAAGGACTTCAATTGAAAGACAAATTTGTCGCCTTCCTAAACATTGCTCAAGGACAATTTTCGCTGTCTGATTAACTGTCTATGACATTTCTTATGCAATCAGTCTAAGAATGCAAAGAATTTATCGATTACGTCGCCAAACTTATCGTTTTTAGTTAAAATAATCATTATACTTCCGGTATAAAACGCGATATTGAAACGGATGATTTGTGGCACATCGACACGAAAAACTTCCTGCCACTTCGTGGTTATTAGGCCGTTTTACACATCTCGAAATACGACCTGTGTTTAAGTTGTTCCCTCTAAACATTAAAATCTTCTCCCTTTCTCTTAGATAAGGAAATATAAGTAAGATTTTTAAGATTCCTTGCTGAGGATGACGTGCGTAAGTCTAAATTATGATGCTCATGGTTTCTCTGGCCGACGCCTACAACTAAATTAAGTTGCTGCATATCTACTGCCTCCGATTTTCGATACAATCTATAGCTTTGTCGGCGTTAACGGGGATGCTCATAGAGTGAATCGGCTGAATCCTTGCACCTTAAAAGATTAACGGTGATGCTCATTGACTGGATCAGCTGAATCCTAGTACCTTAAAAGATTAACGGTGATGCTCATTGAGTGGATCAGCATGAATTCTTGCACTTCATAACGTTGTCGGTGATGCTCGTAGAGCGGATCACATCAGATCCTTGTAATTATATTATATTATATTATATTATAGATATATCGAAAATTGATTCCAATCGGCAGCCAACCGAAAACTACTGATTTTATGCTGCCTTCGAGGTCAATCTTCTATTGTCCTCGCTGATCTACGAGAGCTAATTTGCACAACATAAATATATTTGAAAAAATGAAAAAAGTTATTAAAATGTCCACTACTGATGGCAACGCTTTTTATTTCAATATTATATTTATTTTTAACTTTGCAACATAGCTGGATGTTGCAACGGCGGCGGCAATGTTCAATTAAGAATAATATTCCGATTTGTATTTATTTGTCATACTACCTAAAATTGCAACTTTGCGCATTCGGCGCAAAGTATTGTTGTCAAAGTCAAATCACTGACGTTTGTTGTTCGCGCGTTTATGGGGGTTATAGTTCATTATCGAACTTTACGTCCTAGTTTTTTATCTCGATATCCTCCGCAGGTGAAATTAAAATTTGGCAGTCAGAAAATTTGGCAGTCAGTCATGCCATCGCATTGAAGTAAGATAGGCAAGATAAACATCCAAAATTCCGGAATGTCGATAGCATCAACAGTTCCCATACCTCTGAACTAATATTGCTTCTCTATGCATATATCTGAATATTTTGAATAAAAAAACAAAACATTTAAATTTTGAAAATTTTTGAATTTTAATAATTCTACCATTATTGGAGAAAATGACTATGAATTCAATTTAAGTATGCATCAGCAATATATGAGATAAATCTAAAACCGAAATGCGGATTGTGGATTCAAAGTTATAAAAAACTAAAATCTGTGGTGGGTTATCATTCTAGATGACATGAAATATACTGTTACCAGAAATTAAGTTCAGTTGACCAAACGGAAATGGCTAAAACTATTATTTAGAGGTTTCTTAAAAATACTAAGGTGTCTATAGCTAAGACTAATAATGCATTTAGGTTCGGTAATGCATTCTTTTAAAAACCATTTTAGGCAATGAAAAAATTAAAGATACAAAATTCAAACTTCACTAGGATTATACAGCTGGGATCTATGCTTATTATTCAGAGAGAGAAGGGCATGCCAACCATATGGGAAACAGCTGAGAATACAGATATAATGGTTGATGGAAATGGAAGTGAAGGATTGTATTAGGATTTGAACGATTAATGAACAACATGTGAATATTGAAGAAAATATATTTGTGTGTGGTACTTTTACAACTTATTAAAATACGTCAATCCAAATTTGTTATCAATATTACCACTGTTAGTCAAAGATTATTTAACAATGATTTTTTAATCTATTTAATCGAATCAAATATACTAATACATTAACCTGCTGCTACGACATTATTACTGATATTACACTACGAAATGTCTAAAGTTTAACAGTAATGTTCGAATTTGGGGCTACTATAATACCTATATATTGCCTATCATACATATTTAAAAATTTTCAACCCCATGTTGCAGTAAGTATGGCAGAAGGGTCAAATACCATCAAATAGTACCTTTCAATCTAACGAAAAAAGTTTTCTACGTAAACTATCCTATGTCAATCACATTAGTAGGGACAGCGAAGCGCCACGGGTTCGGCTAGTTAACTTATATAAAAAAATCCAAACAAAGAATAAACTAAATAAATAAAAAATAATAACAGTACAAAAATTCTACAAAATGAAATTTAATGCAAACAACTAACATAACAGATTCCAAACAAGAACCCCAATCCACTGCACTCTACTTAACTGTCGCTAAGAAAAATGGAGGGGAAAGGAAGCTTAAGGAATCAAACATATAAATATACTATATATTCCTCTCGAGCCCAAGAGGAATATTAGAAGCAGAGACATTAAATTTCGTATGTATAAATCTATAACACTGACTGAAATTTCATCCAAATCGGATCATAAATGCGACCTGTACTTTGTTAACAAAAATACATGGACGGACGGACATGCATAAATCGACTTAAAAAGTGATTCTATGCATATTCTCAAAAGGAACCATGTGTCTATCTCGTTTCCTTTTGCCTGTTACAAACATATGCACAAAGACATAATACCCTGTACCATAGTGTGGTGAAGGGTATAACAATTTCTCAATCTTGGGAAAAATTTCTCACCCGGTTCCAATGAACCCAAAACTTTAATTTTGTCAGATTTTCTAGTCGCTCTAGAGGTACACATATTTTACAAGGTGAAGGGGATCTGACCAAATACTTAGAGCGGCTCTTTAGATGATGATCGGTCAATATTCCGAGAGTCAAATCAACCAAAACTTAAAGTGACCAATTTTTATTTTATGGCGTAAAAAATTGGAAAATATGCTAGGGTTAGAAAGTAGAGTTGTTGATCTACAATCGGTAAAAAGGGTGCAAATATCATGAAATATTTCCTAGGATCAGAATATAGAACCGCAGAAGGTTTGCTTTTCGTGGTAGTTGTGTAGGGTATCATATGGTCGGCCCCGTCCTTTAACTGGTTAATATTGACCAAAGTTTCAAGGTGGCCCCCATATAATTGTACTCCCCAATATTCGGTATTTGGTATTTAGGGTTTTCATTGTATAGCACATTTCCTTAACAAAAATTATTTATATTAACCCACGTTTCAGTGTAGCCCCCCATAGAACGGTACTCCTAATATTCGGTATTTTAGAGATTTTGGACACGGTTTCCAACCAACGTGGCCGTAATTTAATATTTAATACACATATCACTACCATAGAAGGGGATAGAAGGGGATTATCTACTATCATCTCATAGTAGATAATCCCCTTCCATATGGCCAAATGCTAAATTCTGATATCTACTGTCAACCACTGATCCGTTTGAAGATAGCAATTGACCAGAAACGGCCAGAATTGGTCTACAGGAGAGTTGTCGTGTTCCACCAGGATAACGCCAGTGACTCGCCAGAAGCTTCGGGAGTTTGTTTGCGAAGTTTTAATGCATCCGCCATACAGTCCGGACTTGGCACCAAGCGATTATCATATTTTTCTTGGTATCTAGGGAGGATTGTGATAATCGACTACTAGAGTTTTTTTGCAAATACTTTTGTCCAACAAAATCAAAATTACATTCTATGGAGCAGGGCGTGAAGACCTGAGATGGAAACAAATTGGCATAATAACATACGTATAGAGCCAAATATGCCCTTATAGTGTTGATATTATCACTATATTGTTGAACTCAACGTTTAATTGTGCAAGTTGTGAAGGGGATTATATAGTCGACCCGCTCGATTATACTTCTTTAATTTTGTGTGTATTCCTGTACAAACCAGTAAGGAAAGTAGTAAAGTCGGACGGGGCCGACTATATGATACCCTTTACCACTATGGGTATATTAAACAGAACAATTAGCATCAAATTGAATGAACTAAAATATGTGATATTTATCTAAATGCGAATCCGCATAGATCAATCTATAAGCATGCCATTTGTTTGTTACAATGGGACAAATGTTGGGCCGTTGGGCTATGTCTGTACTTCTAGAAAACCCAACTACGTTATTCTATGCTCAATTTTGTACGTTGTGCAAAATTTCATGTCAATTTGAGAAACACCATTTGCACCGTTTACTTAAAATCGGACGAAAATATATGTGGAATCTATATCCAAATATGAACCGATTTCAACGAAATTTGTCACAGGTTCGGTTATACTAATTTCAGTACGTTTTGTTCCTATCAACCATATATTGGTTCCTTGGTTCGTCAGTTACTTAAAATCAATCGATCTATGCAATATTAGAACTTTGGTACATTATTTACATTAAATCTGACGGATATATATATATATATATATATCTGAACCGAATTTCACGAAACTCAGCACACATCATTCCAGGCTCAATCCTGTATGCTATATTAAATTTCGTGCAAATCGAAAGATTTATAGGGACTTTGGTGATTCTTTAACATAAAATCGGAATCATAATATGGAAGCTATATCTACATCTGGACCGATTTTTACGAAACTTGGCATAAAGCACTCTAGGCTCAATTACGTTATGTCAAATTTCGTGCAAATCGATTGATATATAGGGACTTTGGTGCATCATTTACATAAACTCGGACGAAACTATATATGGGAGCTATATCTAAATCTGGACAGATTTTTACGAAATTTAGTAGACATCACTCTAGGCTCAATTCAGTATGTTATGCCAAATTTCGTGCAAATCGAAATACATATAGGGACTTTGGTGCACCATTTACAAAAAATCGGACGAAAATATATATCGGAGGTATATCTAAATCTGAACCGATTTTCACGAAACTTGGCAGACATCACTCTAAGCTAAATTCAGTACGTTATGCCAAATTTCGTGCAAATCGAAAGATATTTAAATAGATTTAAATAGAAAGATTAAAATACTGAAAATTAGGAGGTACCGTTATATAGGGGCTAACAGAAAAAGTGGACCTATATTTATAATTTTTTGTGGGGACATTTAATACCCAATAGAAACCCAATGTACCAAATCTCAGCTCAAGAATCGCAAAATACCGTGTACCGTTATATGGGAGCTATGCCTAAACGTGGATCGATATATCCCATCTTCGAACTTGATCTGCCTGCAGACAAAAGACAAACCTATGCAAAAATTCAGCACCCTATCTTAATTCCTTCAGAAGATTCTAGACGATCTAGCCATGTCCGTCCGTCTGTTGTAATCACGCTACAACAGACGGACGGACATGGCTAGATCGTCCTAGAATTTTATCTTGATCAAGAATATATATACTTTATAGCGTCGGAAATGAATATTTCGATGAGTTACAAACGGAATGACAAAATTAATATACCCTCCATACTATGGTGGAGGGTATAAAAATATGTATAAAATCTAAACCTAAAACCTATGTACAACCCAAGCTTAACACATATATAAAAGAGCCCCTAAACCTAAAAAATGTGAATATGTAAAAACCTAACCTAAAATTAAACAAAATTGAATAAAAGCCTAAAATGCATTTTAAAAACAAATCTAAACAAAAATCTTATAAATGTAAAAAAAGGCAAAAGGTTTAAATTCGTATCTCCGAAACACAATGACTAAAGGAAACATTAATTCAGTGTTTGGAAAACTACGGAGGACAGAAATAGCATTCGCTGTTTGCATCATCATTTAAGACATTAATATTTCTTATATTACTTCATGGAGACTGTTCGCAACCATTTTCACAATATGATTATTTTGCTTCATATCGTCTTTTCAAATTTCGCCCAAAATAACCAATTTTAATTGGCATCCCACAAATTGCCCGCCGTAAACTGTAACAAGTTTTCAGAAGCAGCAAAAACCAGTAAGGAAAGTAGTAAAGTCGGACGGGGCCGACTATATGATACCCTTCACCAGTATGGGTATATTAAACAGGACTATTATCATGAAATTGTATGAAATAAAATATGTGATATTTATCTACATGTGAAACGACCTATCCATCAGCATGTCATTCGTTTGTTACAATGGAACAAAAGTATGTAAATCGACTTCAAACAAATATCTAAAGGTCATCCGTTGGGCTTGGTCTGTACTTTTAGAAAAACCAACTACCTTATTCTATACTCAGTTTTGTACGTTGTGCAATATTTTATGTCAATCTAACAAATATGAGGAGTTTTATGCACAATTTACATATATATGGATACTATATCCAAATATGAACCGATTTCAAAGAAACTTTTCACAGGTTAGGCTATACCGATTTCAGTACGTTTTGTTCTTATCAGCCATATATTGGTTCCTTGGTGCGTCAATTACTTAAAATCAATCTATAATATAAGGGAGCTACATCTAAATCTCAACCGATTTTCACTAAACTTGGCACACATTATTCTGGATTAAATTTAAAACGCTATGCAACGCAGGAACTTGGTACATTATTTAGATTAAATCGGACGAAAATATATATATCGAAATCTGAATCGATTTTCACGAAACTCAGCACACATCATTCCAGCATCAATTCAGTATGTTATGCCAAATTTCGTGCAAATCGAAAGATATATGGGACTTTGGTGCACCATTTACCTGAAATCGGACGAAACTATATATGGGAGCTATATCTAAATCTGGACCGATTTTCACGAAACATACCAGACATCATTCTAGGCTCAATTCAGTACGTTATACCAAATTTCGTGAAAATCGGAAGATATACAGGGACTTTGGTGCAGCATTTACATGAAATCGGACGAAACTATATATGGGAGCTATATCTAAATCTGGACCGATTTTCACGAAATTTGGCAGACATCACTCTAGGCCCAATTTAGTACGTTATACCAAATTTCGTCCAAATCGAAAGATATATAGGGACTTTGGTACACCATTTACATTAAATCGGACGAAAATATATATGGGAGCTATATCTAAATTTGAACCGATTTTTCCCAATTTCAATAGGGTTCGTCCTTGGGCCAAACAAATGAGCTGTGCCAAATTTCATCCAATTCGGATCATAAATGCGACCTGTACTTTGCTCACAAAAATACATGGACAGAAGACAGACGGACGGACGGACATGCTTAAATCGACTTAGAAAGTGATTCTATGCATATTCTCAAAAGGAACCATGTGTCTATCTCGCTTCCTTTTGCCTGTTACAAACATATGCACAAAGACAAAAACCAACATAAATTTACTAACACATTTAAATATTTAAATAAATAAAACATGAAAATTGTTGATAACTGGATACGGCGCTTCACACAAAGTTCAACGGTTGGGTCACCAAACCTTTGTAGACATAGAAATTTGTTCTCGTGTAATCATTTGTTGTGTCTGTTGACTTACTCAGGTATGAGTTCGAGATGAAGTTCAAGGAGATATTGAGATTAAGATCCACAAAATCTTATATGGAAGACCCTTTCTGATTATACTGGTCCACTCACTGGGTTTGATATAAGTGTATTTATTGGTATTAATATTCGTTGACATTCATTTACTTTTCGAAATAGACAGTCTGTCAGAGGAGTTTTTATCCGCTGAGAAAACGAAATAACAAATTGGATCCATTTTTATAAACAATAACGTTTTTTTCCACCAAGAACAGAAATTCAAAATAAAGTCACTGCAGTTGGAAAGTGCTCTTGGGATAAACCGTAATGCGGCAGGTCTTGTTCGATAATGGACTATATCGGTCCACGTTTTGGCGGATGTCGCGACAGTATAATATAGTTAATCATATGGTTGATCAGTTCATTACAAATAAATGTCAATACCTTATAGTCGAAATTTCAGGAAAATTGAGTATTTGCGGTATTTACGATATCATTGCAAATCATGATTTGCATAGGTTCAATTGTCTATAATGTTGGCCATAAGTTCCCGACCGTTTTTTATTACATCTGTGGTTTTAGCTACGCTGTCCAAACTCATTGAAATGAAAATAAAGGGAAAATACCACAAAGTGGATCTAGACATTGACATTCCTACAATTTTGATTTCATCCAAATTTGGCCATCTTATTATTTCTTCCAAACTTAGTTCAAGTTTGAAGATGGGGAATATCGGTCCACTCCTTCTGGGGCTAGGCCTAAATACGGGTTATAGTTCATATATAAATCCTTATCGAACCTTACGTTCTAGTTTTTTATCTCGGTATCCTCCGCAGTTTATATGATTACAATAGAGTCTTAGAACCAAACCCAAAACGCGGAACAAATTGCATAACTATTTTAATATAAACCAATAATGAAAGCAGTAAAGTCCGACTCAGCCGACTATATGATACCCTTCACCACTTTGGGTATATTCTACATATATGAAATTGAAGGAACATAAATATGTGATCTTTATCTATATCTAAACCGACTGACATCAATCCCTACACATATTATTCTGCAACCTATCCTAAATGTTGCAAATCGATTTGAATCAAAATTGACACACGCTATTCGGTATGCTGCACTGTTTAAAATGTAATCTCAATCAAACACCCATTATTTGGTGTACAATAAACATGAATAAGTCGAAATTATATATGGAAGCTATGTTATATCTATTTCTGAAACGATTTCAAAGAAACTTGCCAGAGATTAATTTATATTAACTTCAGTACGTTGTGTCAATCGGCCTAGCTAGGGGTCTTTAGTGCACCATTTACTTAAAATCGGACAAAAATATATTAGAGGTGTTTGTAAATCTGATCCGATTTTCACGAAACTTTGCACACATCATTCTAGACGTAATTTAGTACGCTATACCAAAATCGAAAGATATAGAGGGCTTTGGTGCAGCATTTACATAAAATGGGACGAAAATATATATGGCACCATTTACCTAAAATCAGGTGAAACTATATAAGGGAGCTATATCTAAATCTGAACCGATTTAAACGAAACTTAGCACACGTCATTCTAGACTTAATTGAGTACGCTAGGCCGAAATTCGTGCAAAATCGGGCGAAATTGTATATAGGAGCTATATATGGGAGCTATATCTAAATCTGAACCGATTTGCACGAAATTTAGCACACGTCATTCTAGACTTAATTCATTACGCTATGCCAAATTTGGTGCAAATCTAATGATTTTCAGGGACTTTGGTGCACCATTTACCTAAAATCGCACACATCATTCTCGATTTAATTCAGTACGCTATGCCAAAATTCGTGCAAATCTAATGATTTTCAAGGACTTTGGTGCACCATTTACCTAAAATCAGGCGAAACTATATATGGGAGCTATATTTAAATCTGAACCGATTTTCCCATTCTACACTTAATTCATTATGCTATGCCAGATTTGGTGCAAATCTAATGATTTCCATTTACCTAAAATCGGACGAAAAAATATATGGGAGATATACCTAAATCCAATTTCAATAGGGTTCGTCCTTAGGCCAAACCAATGGGCTGTGCCAAATTTCATCCAATTCGGATCATAAATGCGACCTGTACTTTGCTCACAAACATACATTGACGGACGGATAGACGGACCAGAAAAAGTGGACCGATATTTATAATTTTTAGTGGAGATATTTGGTACCCAATAAAAACCCAACGTACCAAGTTTCAGCGAATTCGGATGAAAAACGCGCTCAAGAACCTCAAAATACGGAAAATTGGGCGGTATCCTTAAATGGGAGCTATGCCTAAACGTGGACCGATATATCCCATCTTCGAACTTGACCTGCCTGCAGACATAAGACGACCCTGTGCAAAATTTTGGCGATCTATCTCAACTCGTTTAGACCCTAGAGTGATTACAACAGACGGACAGACAGACGGACGGACAGACGGATATGCTTAGATCGTCTTAGAATTTTACGCTGATCAAGAATATATATACTTTATAGGGTCGGAAATGATTATTTCGATGAGTTACAAATGGAAAAACAAAATTAATATACACTCCATACTATGGTGGAGGGTATAAAAATACTGACAAAATATCCACCGTTTATTATAATTGTTAAAAAAGTACAGGCCGCAGTTAGATATCTGTCGTCATGTAACACGGAAAAGAACAGCAACTGAATTGAGTTTACTGGTAGGGAATAAAATGGCATAATTTATACCAAAAATTTATGCCAAAAATCGCCAAAACTCAGACCGAACCTCCTAGGAGTTTTTACAATAGGATTTTCTTCTAGCGAATATTTCCAAACGTAATGACAAAATTAATATATACTTCCCGTTATCGTAAAGGGTATAAAATCAAACAAAAATCTTTCATTTTCTCCAATATTAATTGATTTTGCTGTTTTAGTTTTTCAGCCCATGTTGTTATCGTAATTTACTATAACCATCCATTAATCCATTTTGTATTGTCCACGCAAATGTTAAATGTGAAACAAATTATCTAACTTAGACCATTTATCCCTTAAAGATCGCACACCAAAAGTTATATTTAAATGTTCCAAGTTTTTTTCACATTTATTTTTGGGTTTCATGTAGACCCAAAAATTGTAATGTAATGCCAAACAAGTGTTCTATGTAAAAGCAAAACACAAACAAAGCTGGCGTCTACTTATCATTTTTGTTGTCTTCTTCTTGATGATAATGTGACCACATGTTTCATATTATTTTCCAATTAGTTATTTTGACTTATGTTCTGCAGATTTGCCATTGAATGGTATGAATTTAATTTCTTAGAAGTTTACCAAACCATAAATAAACGAATATACGAAAAAATTTTCGATAGGCGGTGCATAATTTCAAGTTCAATATTATTCAGGGGTTCTAATGTAACAATTCTGTTTAGCTGGAGTTCCTGGAACGCGAAAATGCCTTTGGTTTTATTGGGTCACATCGAAAATTAGTTTCATAGCGGTAAATGTAAGGAAAACGTGGTCTCATAACTTATTTACTTTATAACGGATTTATATTATACTCTTTTTCTTTCATGCATGTATATTCTCTAATGGAACTATGGGCCTATCTCTTCCTGTTACAAACATATCGAGCCATATTCGCAAAAAAAAAAATATATAACCCTCAAATTTGAAAATTTACAGGAGAAGGTTTTTTTAATAAATTCAGATTTAATAAAGCTATTATTTTGAAATTTAGAAATATAGTTTAAAACGAAACTAGTTTATAATTAAGCTATAGTTCTACATTTCAAATTAATAGCTTTATTAAATCTGAATTTATTAAAAAAAATCATTCCAGGGACTCCAGCTGAACAGAATTGGCATAATAGAAATAAAAGAAGTTACTCGCGTTACAAATTGAAAATCTACGAGACCATGTTTTTGTCTACATTTACCGTTATATAATTAATTTTCGAAGTGACCGAAAAACCAAAGGTATTTTCGTGGTCCAGAGACTCCAACTAAACAGAATTGGTACATTAGAACCCCTGAATAATTTTCGTATCGCACAGTGTTATGGAATGCAGTCTCATTCGAGAAACCCTTTTTATACCCTTCACCACACTGTGGTACACGGTATTATGTCTTTGTGCATAATATAACATAACACGCAAAAGGAATCGAGATAGACCCATGGTTCCTTTTGAGAATATGCATAGAATCACTTTCTGAGTCGATTTAGGCATGTCCGTCCGTCCGTCTGTTGATGTTAAATTGTAAACAAGGTACAGGTCGCATTCATCATCCGATTTGGATGAAATTTGGCACAGCTTATTTGTTTGGCTCAAGGACGAACCCTATTGAAATTGGAATGAAAAATCGGTTCAGATTTAGATATAGCTCCCATATATATTTTCGTCCGATTTAAGGTAAATGGGGCGGCAAAGTCTCTATATATCTTTCGATTTGCACGAAATTTGGCATAGGGTATTGAATTAGGTCCAAAATGATGTGTGCTAAGTTTCCTGAAAATCGGTTCAGATTATGTTATAGTAATTTCGCACAACGTGTGTCAAGTTTTGTTGAAATCGGTTCAGATTTAGATATAGCTCCCATATAAAAAATTTAATGTAAGTCGATTGACATATTTTCAACAAATACCAAAATTTATGAATTCTAATAAAATCTGTACAATTTTTGCCACTGAACATAATTTGTGCATTTAGAACAATGAAGCCCATCAGTATACTTTAAAGCAGAGTTGAACAGAACCAAATTGAGAGTAAGGGTGTGAGAGCGTAACTGAGAGATAATCGTCAAAAATGACTGACGAAAAGAGACAAAAAGAGAACACATGTTTAGCAATCACCGCTATCGTACTATTTTGTGCATTAGTGCTTTAAAGTAGCTTCCTACTCACACGCATTGTTATGCTCTTTCATTCAGTCGTTGTTTGACAGCCAACGAATGAACACATGCTGGGGTGCGCGCACGACGTCGTGTCCACACAACTAGAAAATCAACGAAATCACACTTAGGGATAAAAGTATTTCAGTATATTTTTATTTTATTATTCAAAATGCGTTTGGGAAGGCGCAATGTTTTGTATGTTTTAAAACTTTTAAAAACAACAGAACATCACATTATCAAATATTTAATTACTTCAAGAATTAAATATTTGATAATATTACTATTATCTCAGTATATGCTACTTTATAAACTTTATTTGATTTTTGTAACATATACAATTTGTAATTCATATAAAAACATTTTTAATAATGCTTTTAATCTATATAATAACAAACATTAAATTCATTGATAATTTTTTCCGACCACAAAAATGTACACACAATTTTGTTCAGTACTGTTCTATTTTCTCTCACACATACTAACGCATTTCAATTTTGGGCACCTATGATTTAGAACAATGAAGCCCATCCAGCGTGACCGTTGTGCCACTAAAGTGGCAATTTTGCCACTTTTTTTCGCCTTTGATACTTTTGTGATACTTTTTCATTTTGATACAAAATGCGCCACTTTTTGAATTTTTGTGAAACTTTTTGCCACTTTGTGCCACTTTTTTTAAAAAATTACATAAATTAAAGCGATTTTTCATAAAACATAATGATTTGTTTTGTAATATTGTATCAGACGGAGCGATTTTTAACTAGGTTGCGTTTTTTAACAGACGGAGCAATTCTTAACTAGGTTTCAGTTTGTAACAGACGAAGCGATTTTTAACTAGGTTTCAGTTTGTAACAGACGGAGCGATTTTTATTAGGTCGCATTCGCATTTGTATTTCGGTTTGTAGAATTTTCGATTGCTAATTGTGAATTTGATTTTACCAAAGTAAGCCGGCACAAAGAAATAACAAAACAATATCAACTTTGCCAATTTGCAGTTCGATGGATAGGTAAGTACAAATTAATGTAAACGATTGATTTTATGATACATTATTATGTATTATCATAACAGGTTTGTAGTAAAAACCAGAAACAATGCAGCATCAACTTCCAAACAGAAGAGTAGTTCGGAATCAGAAGAGGGATCAGGTAATGAATCGGAAGGAGTTTCCAATTCAAAGCCGAGAAGTTGCAAAAGGCATTACTGCAAGGAGTGGGAAGTCCAGTTCAAATGGGTAAAGCAAGACGAAGAGACAAAAAGACCCATCTGTATTGCATGTAAGCAATTGTTAATCGACCAAAAAACTCACATTGTTCGACATGCCAAAACAAAAAAACACATCGAAAATATTAACAAGGCAATTGAAACGGAGAAGATGCGGCTGACGAATTTTTTGCCACAGTCAAACAGTGCACATCAAGTCAAAGTTGCCATTGCCGAAATTAAATTGGTAATTAGGATGATCATGCAAAACCAGTCATATCGATCAATGGAAAAAATTGCCAAATTTAATTCCTCCATTTATCCAGACTCATCTATAGCAAAATCGGTTGGTATAAATTATATAATTACAACTTTATATATCAATGATTTGGACACATTGTAGGTAACTTGCGGTCGCACAAAAGCAAAGCAAATTGTAAAATTCCTAGGAAACGAAGGGTTTCAACAAATGGTGACTAAAATGCAGCAACAATCCTGATCATTGATGAAACCACCGACATTTCTATTGAAAAAAGTTTGGTAATTGTAGTAAGGCAGTGTGATCGAAGCAATGGCAATACTTGTGACTCGTTTTTTTTATTGGTGCAGCCACCAAGTGGATCAGGAGAAGATATTTGTAATGTCATCCTATCTACATTAGAAACAAATAACATTCCATTGAAGAATTTTGTCGGAATTTCAACAGATAACGCTTCCAGCATGGTTGGCAAACATAGTGGAGTTGTTTCTTTTTTAAAACGAAAAATTCCCAACATTTTCCACATTGGATGTGTTTGCCATTCCGTTAATTTAATAAATGCTTCGTCTCTAAAATGCATACCTGATAAAGTGGAGCAGTTGTTGCGGGACATTTACAATTATTTTAAAAGCGCAAAGAGACAATCGGATTTTAAGGATCTGCAGAGCATTTTCGATGTGCCTGAACACAAACTTTTAAGACTGAGTGACACCAGATGGCTTCCTTTTGAATCAGTATCAAAAAGGGTATTGGAGAAGTGTTCCGTATTAGAACACTATTTTATAAGGAGCAGTTTGAAACCAAATGTTCAAAACAAATGGAAAAAATATATTCTATTCAACATGAGTTGTAAATAACTAATAAGATATATTTGCAGTTTTTGGTTTATATTTTAAAAATAATGAATTCACTAAACATGTCATTTCAAAGTGAATCTTCTCAAATTATATTTCTTTCTACTATGACAAAAGACATTTTGCTTCAAATTTTTAGAAACTTTATAAAAAAAGAATTTGTAATAATTTCAGAAATTTGGACCGTTGATTATAAAAATATTCTGCATATCAAGGATATGACTAAAATATATATAGGCCATGAGGCGGAAACCTTAATTTGTTCCGAAAATGTACCAGATGACGATATATACGTCATTAAATCTAATATACTTAAATTTTACCAAAACACTTGTGATCAAATATTTTTAAGATTTGACGTTAGTAACAAAAGACTGAATATTTTAAGATACTTAGATCCATTTAATATTAAATCTAACGATGATATTGATTATATTGAAATAGTGACTTCATATAGTGACGTTATAAACGATCCCGAGGCTTTTATTAATGAATTGAAACTACTAGAAAGCAAGTCCAAAGATAAATCATATAAACAAATATTCGAAATTACAAATGTTGAAGTTTTCTGGCATAAAGTCGGAAATTTAAAAAACAATCTAAATGAATATATGTACCGTAATATTTATGAATTTGTTATATATGTATTTACCTTGCCTCATAGCAGTGCTTGCGCTGAACGTGTTTTTTCAAAACTGACTAATATGAAAAATAAATTAACCAATAGGTTGAAAATAGAAACATGTCACTTAATGCTATCAGCAGTTAATTTAGTCGACTGCGAATTAGAGGACTGGAATCCGAGTTACCGAAGTTACCGAAGAGACGCTACAAGAAATAAATAATTAAAAAAATGTTATTCAATAACAATATAGTATATACCGCTTATATATTGCAAGAATATGTGATTTAATTTAGTTTTTTTTTAGTTTACTGTATTTTAAAATACGCACAAAATGAATTATTTGTTATGTTTTATATTGTTTTTATTAAATAAAAAGTAAAAAAAGTGTGCCACTTTTTGTGACACTTTTTCAGAAGTTATGTGCTACTTTTTTTAAAAAATGATACTTTTTGAAATTTTTCAGCGGTCACGCTGAGCCCATCAGTATACTTTAAAGTAGCTGCCTACTCACACGCATTGTTATGCTCTTTCAGTCAGTCGTTGTTTGACAGGCAACGAATGAACACATGCTGGGGTGCGCGCACGACGTCGTGTCCGCACAACTAGAAAATCAACGAAAGAAAATCACTTAGAGATAAAAGTGTTTCAGTATATTTTGGATTTTTATTTTATTATTTAAAATGTGTTTTGTATGTTTAAAAAATTTTAAAAACAACAGAACAGTTGCTGTTTTTTTAAGAATTAAATATTTGATAATTATCGTAATATTTAATATTATAATATGATTACACTGTGCAGCACTAAAATCTTGAACCAATCGAGACCCCCAAAATCTTGAAGCTTGTGATGGTGGAAGAAAATACCTAGCTGGGTTTTGCATTATTAGCTAAGGTTTTTTTGTTAAATTAATTTTTAAAATATTCGACTGGGGGTGGATTTTAGCACAATTTTCAAATAATACGTACTTATTATTGAGTCTATATCTCGTGAACTATTCGAAATATTGCTTTTTCTCTCTTAAGCAATATTTTTCCTCTTAATTATATCTAAAAATTTTTTCTTGAGATAAAATCAATAAAACAACACCATCATACTGAAAATAGCACAACTGCAAAAAAAATTAAAATTTCGACATACTTTTTCCATGTTTAATTTTTACTTTAATTTTGTACCTATTTATTGAAAAAAAAGCATAGCAATTTTTATTTCTATAAACATACAATTGGGAGTGAATTTTTTTGGTTCATTTTGATGAATTTATGAGGCTATTACTATGTGAAGGAGTCAACCAATGAAATCGAAGTTTTAAGAAGAGTTGTTTGATTTGCTATTGGCTATCTTCTTGTCATATATTGATTGGCCGAGTCAGTAGCAGTTTCTGAAATAAGTGTGAAAAAACATGAAAAAGTATGTCGGAATTTTATTTTTTTTTGTTTGCAGTTGTGCTATTTTCAGTATGATGGTGTTGTTTTATTGATTTTATCTCAAGATCTAATTAAGAGGAAAAATATTGCTTAAGAGAGAAAATCAATATTTCGAATAGTTGACGAGATATAGACTCAATAATAAGTACGTATTTTTCGAAAATTGTGCTAAAATCCACCCCAGTCGAATATTTTAAAAATTAATTTAAAAAAAAAACCTTAGCTAATAATGCAAAACCCAGCTAGGGATTTTCTTCCACCATCACAAGCTTCAAGATTTTGGGGGTCTCGATTGGTTCAAAATTTTAAAGTTGAAAAATGTGTCACTGTGTTATTATCTCGGTATATGCTACTTTATAAACTTTATTTGATTTTTGTGACATATACAATTTGTAATTCATATAAAAACATTTTTAATAATACTTTTAATTTATATAATAACAAAAATTAAATTCATCAATAATTATTTCTGACCACAAAAATGTACACACAATTTTGTTCAGTACTGTTCTGTTTTCTCTCACACATACTAACGCATTTTAATTTTGGGCACCTATGATTTAGAACGATGTTTTTTACCCTTCACCACACTGTTGTACAAGGTATTATGTCTTTGTGCATATGTTTGTAATAGACAAAAGGAAACGAGATGGTTCCATAGAATCAGTTTCTGAGTCCATTTATGCCCGCCCGTCCGTCGGTCCGTCTGTTGATGTTAAATTGTAAACAATGTAGGGGAGACTGGGGCACCTTCGGCATCGGGGCACCTTCGGCAATCGCGTTTTCGATATGAAGCTCTCAATATTATTACAATATTATTAAAAAGTGGTTAACTACGATGTGTATTATTATAGAAATATTTAATAATATAGTGTTTTTACAAAACTGATCGAAAAAAAATGAAAAAACTATAAAAAGTACATTCGGGGTACATTCGGCATTTTAAAGTGGGGCACATTCGGCCATATACAGATTGTGCAATATTATTTCCTTAAAATATTTTTGAGTTTGTCTTTAAAACTAATCATTTAATATGCCTCGAAATTGCATATATAAGATCAAACGTGCTTGTAGTGACGAAAATGCGACAGAAAACCCCTATTTCTGATGGTGTGTGCGAAATTGAGATGTAAACGTCCGCCGCTAGAAAATAAAGACCTATAATTCAGACATTGTGTGACGTACTAAAACCAAATAGAGCATTTGGAGGATCAGAATTTCATCCAGACTGATAGCGATGACAATTACCCGGCTAAGACTATGGTGCCGAATGTGCCCCATCAAAGCTACCCCGGGTTGGGGCTCATTCGGCGAATTTGACTTTTTTTACAAAACTGTAAAATTTTTTAACTAATACTATTTTTTTAATATATTTTTGGTACTATTTTTTATAATTAAGAGTCCGAGGACAATAATCAGCTATAAAGTTGTTATATATGTTGAATAAGTACTGAGATATAGAGCTCTAAAAAAAAGGGCCGAAGGTGCCCCAGTCTCCCCTACTGGTCACATTTATAATCCTATTTAATAAAATTTGGTACAACTTATTTATTTGGCCCAAGGACAAACCCTATTGATATTGGAGGAAATCGCTCCAGATTTAGATATAGCTCCCATATATATTTTCTTCCGATTCAATGTAAATGGTGTACCAGTCCCCATATATCTTTCGATTTATATGGAGCATTGACATGAAAAGTTTAGGATACATATATAGAATATACCCAAAGTGGTGAAGGGTATCGTACGGACGGCCCGGTCAGAGTTTACTACTTTCCTTACTGGTTCGTTGATAACTGAAGTAGGGGTTGCGAAGCGCCATAGGTTCAGCTAGTATTTTATAGAATATCAAACCTGAATACAACAATTGCCCATTGAGTTCTTTTATTTTTAAACCTTTCGAGAATAGTCAATACGACTTACCAAAGAAATGTGTGTACAAAACAAGAGATTCATGTTTTTAGGTTAATCGAGTTAATCGATGTACTTAATGGTATCAAATATCATACACTTAACGGCACTTAAGAAATCTGTTTTTATGTAAATAATACTTTTATTGAAAGAAGGTCTCAAATTATATTTATTCCTTATCACTCATACCGTTTTAATAGATTTAGGGTGGGAATCCTTATGGCGTAAAGTGAGAAATATTTATGTACCTATGTATGGGCGAGTAATACAGTTCTTATAGTGCCTTAATTTAATGTCAAAATTTAAGTTTTTTATTTACTTAGCTATAAGACTAATGGTGTAATTTTGGCAATTTCACAATAACTTACAGGGTTACTAATCTTAGTTTATAGCAGAGCCTGACGAGTTGTTAAAATATAAATTTGTTGCTAAAATACAAATTTTCATTATGGTATTTATTTAAATGTTTTATAAATTCATTCATATATAAACAATGAAAGAATGTATTGTATACTAATTGCTATACTTTAATATGTTTCAATTTAATAAGTCTGTATGTATAAATTTAGTGTTAAATGATTGTATAGACAAAATTATGATTAATGATATTCTTTCAACACACTCATGGTAATAATATTCACAAGCAATGCTTAAAAGTTCATGTTGTGCTAATGCCCTTGCATAACATAGAGAGGCACACAAGTGTGTAATTTATACAATGTTATTGACGTTCCATCAGTCATTAAGTTCAGTCTGTTGAAGTATTTCAGAAAAGGGGAAGCTCTTTGCTATTAGTGAACTTCGACATTATAATGATAATGTCAATGCCAATGTTCAATTGAAACTGTATTTTAATGTAAAATCTATATATGGGCAATATTGCCAATTTTTTAACATAGCTGAAGCGGAGGTTCACCCCTTTATAACTCGGGAATTACTTAAGTATATGAATAAAAGTGAATAGTTTTGGATTAATTGATCTGTTGTTGCAAACTGTTCATGATATTGACCTCCAAACTTTATTTTGGTGGAAGCTGTGTCTACTTTAATGTAAAAAATGTGTAAAAACAGGTTGAGGCGAACCAGTTATTTTTATGTTCTCTATCGATTTGTGATAAAGCCACTCATTTCACGGTCTTATGTATCATTTTTCAAAATTTTAGCTGCATCTACCTTTAAATGATGCTGACATTTTGAAGCTCGATTTTGAGTGTTTTTTTTAGTTTTACTCCTAGCTTTAATACGCAAACAGGAATTTCTCAAAATCGATTATAAGATTATTGTATTCGCGAATCTGCGTAATTTGATATGACTTTTGTATATGTAGTATGCACAGCTTCAGAGTAATACTCATCCGATTGTGAAAATTTTGTGCGATCAAATTTCTAAAAAACCTATTTTTCGGGCCAAATTTTTAGATCTGGGTACCCGCGATCAATAAGATTTTTTGAGTTACGGATGATATAAAATCTTCTTCGTGAAAATCCATCTACTAGAACGGCGGGAACTGGCCTTCCAAAAACACGAAATTTGGTAAAAAATGTTTTGAAAATATCGCGGATTTATTTGCGTTTTCTGTGGATCATTTCCGCTTCACTAAATGACCTCATACGGATTTTGATCTTTTTCGAAAAGAGAACTTTAAAAACTTCAGCCGAAAGAGAGATGTACCCAATTTATCTCAAAAATAGTGTGAGCTAGCACATCCATGGTTCTTAATGGACCACATTGAAATAGGTATAGATCGATGTATTTTTTTAGGCTGCACACCGAAATCGGATGCACGTTAATGGCATATGAAGTTTTCGGAAATTATTCGCGGTTTACGATTTTTTGGGTACTTCAAAGCAACGTGTGGCACATCTTAGTCAAATGAAATTTCGCAAAAATATGTATGGATTGGAAGATAAGCTTCAGTACTTCCTGAAAACCGCATGCGCATCAAATGATTTTGAGAATTATGCGATTTAGACGCAATTTAAAATGTATATTTCATAATATTATTTTATTTTAAGATTTATTCCTATTTATAGAACCCCAAGATCGAAAGGGTCTTGATATAATCCGCAAGCGCATACTTGTACACAAAAAGTGCTTATTATATATGTAAATTTTTCGGCGAAATTCGGGTAAAATAACAGAATAACCTCAACATTTTTTTTCTGAAATTTCTTGTATAAAATTAAAAAAATAAATATGATGACATAATTTTTTTCGAACCAAAAACAAATATTTTTCCTCAATATCCTGTTTTGTTGCCGCTGTGATGTACAAACCGCTACACGGACTTGTGTGATTTTGATATCATTTAATTCATCATGGTATTTAGATGATATAGATATTTTTAAATTAATATTTAGGTGTGTGCATGTCATTAATATAATGAATTAATCAATTTCAATTAATCGATTTTTTCGATAAATCGGCGTTCGCTTATCCGAATTCGACTGTACATATATAAAAATGTAGTAAAAAATGTATAATAACTCATCAAATAAGAACGGCTGGATCGATCACTCAAAATGGGTTTCAATTGTCGGTAATTGCAGTGGGAAGGTTTTTATGAAATAAAATTTTAAGAAAGATCCGCGAAAATGTTGCAAAATATACAAATTTTCTTCGAAGTTTATGATTTTATTACTTCTTAGTTCTTTTAGGACATATTTTACTCGAAAATTTTCAGCGTATAATATCTTTAAGCCAGCGGTCGGCAACATATGCATATTGTTACGAATATAACTTTAGATTTAAGTTAATTTAGATGAATTCCGTTAATTTAAGAATTTGAATTGTAACGTAAATTTCTACTACGCAGTTTATTCGAATAACTTCACAACAACAACTACTGCATAGATTTTCTACCTCCTTCCATTTCCTCTTTCATTGTCTATTTTGTTATTGACGTACAATTCTTGTTAAACATCATCATTGATGCTCGCTTAATTCCTCTTTCTTTGTTACTCCCTCGCCTGTATATGTGTTGTTGTTATTGTTCACTCAATGTAAGTCTGTATGTGTTTCTTGCATTGGTAGATTGTTCGTAATCTAGGTGTTACCAGATCGTCTAGAAACTTCTGTAGCGACAGGCAAGGCTCATATAAATAGGGGAAATGGCAAGGCAGTAAGTCAGTTGTGAATCAGATCGCGAATTGAAACTGTCAAGTAACGTAAAGCTGTAAAGTAAAGTTGTGTCAATAAAATCATTGTAATACTCGTAATCAGAAAGAACCCGTGTTTTATTTAGTACGAACTGTCTACACGGGATTAAGTAAAATCCAAAAACGTAACAATTGGTGTCGGAAGTGAGATTACGATAATACTACGATGAAGTTTAAGGATCTACGAGTGGAAGACTTGAGGAAGGAGCTCAATAAATTGGAATTGCCCTCTACTGGCAACAAGGCTGAACTACAAAAACGTCTGTTGGATGAGTTCGAGCGCCGTGGTATGAACATCGATACATATGAGTTTGACAGTAAGGATGAAGTGGATTTATCGGAAATGGGCAAATCCAACGGTGGGGAAGTCTCGTCAGTAGCTGCCAGGGGTGACGATTTAAGAGAAATGCTGGCTAAAATGTTTGAGGAAAACTCCAGAATGAGCGAAGACAATTCCAGAAAATTAGAAGAAAATACGAGACGAATATTCGAAGAGAATTCCAGAAAGTTAGATGAACTCCAGGCATATAATTTTAGATTGTTTGACGAAAATTCGAGAATAATGAACGAGAAACTCGAGAACATTACAGAAGTTATTGGAAGGAGAGTGGAAACCGTGGAGGTCCAAATTAAAGAGTTGGATAAGAAAGTGCAGTCGGTTGAAGAGAAGATTCTGTCTGTGGATGAGAAATTTCTGGCCCACGACCACAGGTTTACGAATCTGGAGATGAAAATGTCGGAACTGGAAATCAAATGTGGTCCGGTGCGAGTCCCTGATAACACACTAAAAATCAAACCTCCTGTATTCAACGGCTCTACGTCATTCAATGTTTTCAAGTTACAGTTCGAGACAGTGGCTTCTAGAAATGCGTGGAACGACAACGACAAAGCGGTTGCACTACTTCTGGCATTGAAGGGCAGTGCTGCTGACGTTATACACAGTATTCCTGTCGCTTCTAGAAACAACTATGAAGATGTTATTGCTGCACTGGAACGTAAGTACGGTGGCGAACATAAACAAAACATCTACCTTATGGAATTAAGGGGAAGAGTACAGAGGGCAAACGAGACGTTACAAGACTTTGCAGCTGAGGTGGAACGTTTGGTGCTAATGACGTATCCAGGAGAGAATCACCCATTGGTGGACCGTATGAAAATCGAAACCTTTGTGAATGGCATACGTGACCCTGAGATTAAATATGCAACATATGCGTCACCAAAAGCGTCATTTGCCTAAACCGTGTCGTTTGCCCTTGCCCATGAAACGGCAAGAATAATTGTTAAGCCCGAGACCCATCAGATTCGCCAATTGGAGACCGAATGTGGCGAACCCAAATCTCTCGTTAACTCGATCGAGGACGCCATGAGGCGGGTAATAGAAGAAACAAAGTTAGTAGGGATGACTAAGCCCAGGATTAGATGCTACAACTGCGGCAAAGCGGGTCATATTGCGCGCGAATGCAGAGCTAAGCGCAAACGATCCAGGTCATCGTCACTACCTCCAACGAAAGATGGTAGAATAATGGCTCAACAGTCCACCAATGAGTCACCGTTAAACTAAACCGAGCCAGTCCATCGACGATGGCCCCACAATCTCAATAGCAATAGTACAACAGAAAAGTCACAACCTAACAACAACTGGGTACAGCAATGGTGATAAGCGAGTTCTGACGTTAGATACTGACGCATCAAAGTCCATCATAAGATCAGATCTGATAAAGGGAAAAGTAACGCAAATTAATGGAGTCAGACTGCGCACAGCAACGGGGGAGCCCGCTGCAGTACACGGCAAGATTACCCTGAGACTGACTATTGCGAATAAATCGGAGAATTACGAGTTTATAGTTACCGATATCATAGACGAAGTGATAATAGGCACAGATTTTATGATTGCCTTTGGTATCAATCTGGATATGACAGAGCATGTGATGACCTGGTCTAACGTTGAAATTCCGTTAAACGTGGGCTACGATGAAAGTACAGTCGTTAGACGTCTGACTATGGACCATCCAGAGATAATACCGCCCTGTGCCGAAGCAATAATATGGGTACCAAGAAGGAGATTGTGAAAGGAGAAGTTGTGGGTGGTAAGCGGAAAACATAAACAGTAACATCCTAATAGCGAATGCCCTGGTGAAAAGCAACGAGTTTTGAACCTGTCAAGAACAAGCAAGAGCAACCCGATTTTGTGTTGGACAATGCACACCAGCTGAAGCTGTAATTAATTTGGAAACTAACACCGAAAAGCCAGCAGCCGTATCCGCTTCCAAGAGTGGACACACAATTATCACCTTAGAGAGGAACAAGGCAAGCAGCTATTATGGAAACAGACCTTTGCGTTGACAAAAGAGCACCAAGGAAGACATCAGTGGTGAAGCATGAAATCCATACAAGACGCGAGACCCATTAAACAGCCTCCAAGAAGTGTTCCCCTGGCAAAAAGAGACGAGGTCCAGAAGCTGATAAGTGAAATGGAAAAGAGTGGTGTAATAGAACCATCGTCAAGTCCATGGCGCTCCCCAGTGGTATTGGTCAAGAAGAAAGATGGAAGCACCCGATTTTGTGTGGACTACCGAAAGTTGAATGATGTCACCAAGAAAGACAGCTATCCGCTCCCAAGAATCGACGACACATTGGACACATTAGCCGGGACGTCATGGTTCTCCACCCTCGACCTGCAGAGTGGGTACTGGCAAGTAGAGATCGCCGAGAAAGATAAAGGGAAAACAGCGTTTGGCGTTAATGGGGGTCTCTGGCAGTTCAATGTCATGCCATTCGGACTCTGCAACGCCCCGGCTACATTTGAAAGGCTAATGGAGCGTGTGTTAAAAGGGCTGCAGTGGGTCTCTGCACCTACTACCGTCGATTTGTCCCAAATTTTGCCAACATCGCCGCCTGTCTACACCGCATGACGCAAAAAGGCCAGAGGAGGCATTCAGAAAGCTCAAAGACATGCTATGCAGAGCCCCCATTTTGGCATACCCTATACCTGGAGGCAGGTTTGCTCTGGACACAGATGCAAGTGCGTGCGGCACCGATGGCGTCCTTTCCCAGGAAATTGACGGACAGGAAAAAGTCATCGGGTACTACAGCCGGACATTGTCGAAGCCTGAGAGGAATTACTGTGTGACGAGGAGAGAGCTGCTTGATGTCCTTGAGAGCGTTAAACACTATCACAAATACCTATATGGCCAGCATTTTCTGCTGAGGACCGACCACGCTGCTCTCCAATGGTTGCTGCAGTTTAAGAATCCGGAAGGTCAACTAGCCCGTTGGATCGAGAGACTCCAGAGTTATGACTTCAGAATCTAGTACAGAAAAGGCGGAAAACACGGTAATGCTGATGCCCTGTCTCGTTGGCCATGCAAGGTAGAATGCAGGCATTGCTCAAAGGCTGAGTGTAAAGAGAATATCGTTGATGTCCGACTATTGCAGTTTGAGTCGGTTGAAGATTGGTCGACGGAACAACGAAGAGATCCCTTTCTGGGCAAAATAATTTCGGCCATAGAAACGGAAAAGCGACTTAGTCGCAAAGAAATTACCTCCGAAAGCCCTCTTTTAAAATCCTATTGGGCCCAGTGGGACAGTCTACTTATAATAGATGGTTGCTTATATCGCAAATGGGAAAGTGAGGACGGTAAATCTCACCGGAACTTGATCGTCGTCCCAGACTCCAAAATAAGAGATGTCTTGTCGGAGTTTCACGATGGGCCAAGTGGAGGACATCTTGGCATAGCAAAAACCGCTGAAAAGGTAAAGCAGAGATTCTACTGGGTCGGCTGTCAAAAATCCATTGCCGTCTGGATTGCCAATTGTGAAAGGTGCATAAGAGCTAAAGGTCCAACACGGAAGAGTCGAGGCTACATGCAGCAGTATAATTCAATAATTCGATTGAAAGAATCGCAATGGATGTAGCTGGACCGTTCCCAATAAGCGACTCTGGGAACCGGTATGTCTTAGTGGTCATGGATTACTTCAGCAAATGGCCAGAGGTTTATGCTATCCCAAATCAAGAAGCCAGGACAATTGTGGATGTGTTCAGCAAGAATTGGATTTGTCGCTATGGTGTTCCATCTGAGGTTCATTCCGATAAAGGTAGGAATTTTGAATCAGCGATCTTCAAGGAAATATGTGACTCCTACGGAATCAAGAAAACCAGAACGACGCCCCTACATCCACAATCAGATGGCATGGTGGAAAGATTCAATCGCACCCTGGAAGAACATCTACGAAAAGTGGTGGTCAGTGGCCAACGAGACTGGGATGAGCATATTCCAAAGGGATGAGCATATTCCAAACTTTCGGACCCCAGCGAAAGTTCTGTTCGGAAATGAATTAAAGCTACCTGGCGATTTGATATTCGGTGCTACCCCAAACGACGATGTGAACCAGGATGAAGACAGTCAAAACTCTTTTAGTAAAGTCCACGATGCAGTTCGCCATCGAATAAAAATAGTTAGCCACCGCATGAAGGCAAGGTACGATCGAGCGGCAAATACCGATGGGTTTCAAGAAGGGCAACTAGTACTATTGTTCAATCCACAACGAAAAAAAGGACTATGCCCCAAATTTCAAACGCAGTGGGAAGGACCCTACAAGATTGTCACGAAAATAAAGGACGTCGTTTATCGCATCCAGAGGAGCGACA
This sequence comes from Musca vetustissima, assembly GCF_032173495.1. Taxonomy (NCBI): domain Eukaryota; kingdom Metazoa; phylum Arthropoda; class Insecta; order Diptera; family Muscidae; genus Musca; species Musca vetustissima. Next base: position 67,985 of record NW_026886119.1, read on the forward strand.
GTCCCAGGTCGAAGATGAAAGTTGTACATTTGCAGCGACTGGCCCCCTACGGAACGTGAACTGTGCCTATTCGGGAAGAACAGGCTTAAGCAATGTTACGAATATAACTTTAGATTTAAATTAATTTAGATGAATTCCGTTAATTTAAGAATTTGAATTGTAACGTAAATTTCTGCTACGCAGTTTATTCGAATAACTTCACAACTACTGTATAGATTTTCTACCTCCTTCCATTTCCTCTTTCATTGTCTATTTTGTTATTGACGTACAATTCTTGTTAAACGTCATCATTGATGATCGCTTAATTCCTCTTTCTTTGTTACTCCCTCGCCTGTATATGTGTGGTTGTTATTGTTCACTCAATGTAAGTTTGTATGTGTTTGTTGCATTGGTAGATTGTTCGTAATCTAGGTGTTACCAGATCGTCTAGAAACTTCTGTAGCGACAGGCAAGGTTCATATAAATAGGGGAAATGGCAAGGCAGTTAGTCAGTTGTGAATCAGATCGCGAATTGAAACCGTCAAGTAACGTAAAGCTGTAAAGTAAAGTGCAAAGTAAAATTGTGTCAATAAAATCATTGTAATACTCGTAATCAGAAAGAACCCGTGTTTTATTTAGTACGAACTGTCTACACGGGATTAAGTAAAATCCAAGAACGTAACAATATGTTTGGTCACTCATACACAAAGTAAGTGAGAGTAACTTTCGCTCTCTCGACAAACTTTGTCTGCAATAATACATTGCTACGATCAAAATTATAAAAACAAGCGACAGCACAACCGCCTTCATCAATAACTCAAACGAGACTGATTGGTGGTTGTTTACGCTCGCGCCCAAACGCCGACCGCCCCTTTAAGCAATTGTCAATTATGGAAAATTCTCAAAATATTTCCGTTTCCTACAATCAATTGGATTGTCATTGCTCTGAAAAGCTATGATATGTATATGACAATAAATTTTTATTTTAATACATAAAAATTTAATAATATGAAACCGAAAAGAGATAACAAGTTTATTTAGTTTGTTATTCTATGTAAAACAATTGGTGTATTGAGAACCACTGTACTGGCTTGACGCATATTTTTCTTCGGTTCTTTATAATTAGTGGGAAGATGTAACAATATAAAATGTTGTGAAAGGCATAAAGAAAGTCGTGAAAGTTGAATAATTGAACGTTTGTTTAGTTACACCGTTTATAACTCAAGAACGTCTGCACCGATTTTAATGGAAAATATGCAAACAAATTGTGAGAATCTGCGATAACAATGTTATATTTACATTCTTCCAATTTTATGTTGGAATAATTTATTGTTTTAATCATATATGATCTCCTCAGGTAAGAGTAGTTAAATTAAAACTTCTAACTTCATAAAGATTTTTTTATCTTCTGATACTAATAATTCGATCATTTCAAATCGCTGAAAATTATTGTAATGATCGCATTATTAGTATTCCCATTAGATATTCGACATTTTATCTTATATTGTACAGAATCCAAACTGTTGGACATCACATCTTATTTTAATATATGTCAAAAAAAAAAATATTCTTTTTTGACAATGTTTTTTGCCGACAACTTGAAGTGGCAGTACGGCGCTACAGAAAAATGTGGATCTATGTAACTTATAACATAACAACTAATTACAAAACAAATTGCTCAAAATGTGAACATTTCTTATATTGAGATTTAGAGTTAACATATACAATTGGTATTTACATTTAGAACAAGATATCCGACGTTAATTTTGTCCGGACTTTTTTACCCTTAAGTGTAAAAAAATAAATAGAATCTATAACAAAACATATACAGATCAATATCGATAATGTGCTAGATTATATACTAAATAATAAATTGTACAAAAATTCAATAAAACAATATCTGAGCGGAATTAATATTCGAGAATTCCCTTCATATGTATGGGTGGAATTGTATACCACTAAACGATACAACATGTTTTTAATACCAACATTCAATATTTCTAAGCCCAATCTAAAACATTGCGAGTTATATACTGATTTCAATATAAAAATCAAAAGTTTAACCAATTAATATAGTGAAATACCACACATACTCAAATATGTTTTCGATAACTTCCTTAATATTTACCAACCCTATATTGCTGCAATTTTGAGGCAAACAACGTTTGCCGGTTCAGCTAGTTTAATGATAATATCGATTCCTCGATATTAGATCGATCAAAACAAATGAAACTCTGACTAATCATAAAAAATATCGTTATTATAAAATATTGGCTCATCACATTGTATATTTTTTTCGCCACTTCTAAGTATTCTTGAGTGTTGAGAATAGTGCGAAAATAAAAAAGTAAAATTGTTCTTCCTTAAATGTAATATGAGTTTAATTTAAATATAGATCATTTGTATGCATGTTAAATAGGTATAGGTTTATTAGAAAATATTTGGAAATACATTACTAATCGTGAAAATGTATTAAACTAAAGACAATATTTTATATTCATTATGTTAATAAAAATATTCAACTTCGGTGGTGAACGCTGTTCAATTCGGAACTATAAAATCCTAACGTCACAATGTTTGCTGGGAAAGGACTGTCCCCAGTTAAAACTCCAATCTATTTTTAGAAACATTAAAAAATTATTCCAATTTAAATTTGGAATTATTCCACAAAATTGGAAATCGTTTCCCCTGCATTCCAAAAGGCGCCAATGTACTTGCCAAATAAGCAGCCGCGATCGAGACCTGGCTGTGGCCTAGAGCAAGTGTTCTCGACTACCAACCCAAGCGTCCGAGTTTTTTTATGGAAATTATATTATTATGATATTTGATAATAATATACACATCTTCTGATTATAATTTTTGTGAATTATCAGAAAGAAGAAAAAAACATAAAAATTTCCCAAACTAAAAAAATTTCCCAAAAAAATAACGTTTCGCCAACGAGAGTTAAACGGCATTCCTTTTGAGAACAATTGCTGAATTGATTAGCCAATCAGAAATAAGTTCCATTTGTTCTCAATTGTAGTTTCGTTCAAAACTCTCACAGCACAAACGACAAACTAATGCATTGGAGTTTCATTAGTGATCGACCAAACCATTCTTTTTTTCCTTTTCAACTTGGCTTCTGACAATTAATAAAAAAAGTAAATCTTTACTAAATTAAATTTTAAAATCATTTTTATAAATCCAAAATCCATTGAAAGGATTTGAATATTTTTTTATATCTTTTCTTCAAAAAGATAATAAAATTGGGTAAGAATTTTTTTTCCAAATTTAAATAAAAATCGATAGGTGATGGTGATAAAATTTGTTACAGAATTACAATCAATCTAGAAAAAAAAAATCCGAATCCAAAATCCTCATTTGCGAGAATTATTACAATTACCCGTAAATGAAGTCATCTTTATTTATTTAATTGCGGCTCAAAACGAAATCTGAAATATTGAGATTAACCGAGGTTATCCAAAAAACACTTCATTTGAGTTAAAATTAAAGTGCTCATATCCAACTAACGAGCAGTGTAACCGCCAGAACTTGGAAGACGGATTATCCACGTGGTTTTTTTTCTCTTTGTGTCCCCTCATTCTGAACGTACCAATCAGCAACGAGCCAACTGTGTTGGATTGCTGCTTCGGCTCTATTTCCCTCTTCCAGAAATCAAAAGCCTAGACACATACCAGATCGCCTAATATAATCCGAGTAGCAACCCAACATCAAGAGCTGTAATAGCCTAGTGGGTAAAGGGCTGGCATAGAAATCGTAACCAGACTCAGAGTCGCAGGTTCGATTCCTACCAACGTCGACCAAAATTAATATCCATGAAAAATTGATTTTTAAACTCCTTAAAATGAATGAGAACACACAAAAATGATCAACAAAAAAACCACACAAAAAGCATTTTACATAAAGCACAACACAAAAACACCACCTATAATGATGATGACAAAGATAAGATATCAATCTAAAACAGGCTTTGAAATTGATGTCACTCAGAAAGAAAAACACGGCAACACATCCAGAACCAAAAACTTAAAACCTTAAAATAATAGTATCGTAAGAAAGATTTGTAGAATAATCTAATCCTAAACCCTAAAAATATGCAAAGTTTTTAAACATTGAATCTTTCCCCTCACTTTAGCCTAAAACAAAAAAAGGATCCTCGATCCTTCCACACACACAAACATACATGAATGACATCCTTTACATCTCCAATATCATCAGCAATATTGAGAAAAAAAGGACAACCTAAATAAATACATACACTTCAGTAAGTCAAAAGAAACTCGTAAGTTCCAATACATCCTTGAATTTGAAATTTTGCATATTTTTCCGTTTATTTCTATATATATTTTGATTTTAAACCAAAAAATCTTGAATTTAAATATTTTATGTCCTGGTATGTCCGTCTGATAGAACACCCTTTTCCGCATAATACCTAAATTTAATAATACTTTTAATTTCTAATCGAATCGCTTAAGAATCCATAATTACTTTTCCCAATGTTATGATTAATTTGTATCCATTACATATCGACCAATATTCGTATATTAATATGTGAATTATTTTTCAAATATATTTTTTAACATAATGAAATTCTAACTTGATAATTTTGCTTACGTGGTGACGTATTTATAAAGTAGGTATGGAAGTAGGGGTTTTAGTAAAAATACTGCAACTAAAACCATGGTTGGGTAGGGTAATGAGGCTAGGATTTCCGAACACCTAGGAATCCACTTCTTTTTATGATGATTTCAGTCTTTTCCATTGTTTTGTTTCATTATGAAAACTACATATTTGGTATTGTTTTTTTTTTTTTTTTTTTTGTATATAATTCGGGAGTATGGAATAAAATTTTTGTTTATGTGCCGATGGAATGGTCACCAGCTCAAAGTAGATCCGAACCCCCCCACCCGACTGCAGCTAGTGTTTGAATGGCTCCCTTATATCTATTTTGTTCCTGGTTAATTGTATTTGTTTTCCTATTCTACCTCACCTTCCATCCTTGTTCAAACTATTTATCCTTTATCACGCATAAGGAAACGAAAGACATCAGTAAGTGGTTTTGAACTGGATTTGAACATTGCACTTCTTTACTCTTAATATATTGCGTATATATTAAATGTTTTCATATTAAAAAAATAATCTTTATTTCAAATCAAGTCTTATATCTTAATTACGTGATCAGTATCTACTTCAGATTTATGCATGGCCATAAGAGCGTGGGCTTTGCATTTGATTATACCCTTCACCTTCATAGGTTTGTAACAGGCAAAACGAATCGAGATAGACCCATGGTTCCTTTTGAGAATATGCATAGAATCACTTTCTAAGTCGATTTATGCATGTCCGTCCGTCCATCTGTTGATGTTAAATTGTAAACAAAGTACAGGTCGCATTTATGATCCAATTTGGATGAAATTTGGAACAGCTCACTTATTTGGCCCAAGGACCAACCCTATTGAAATTGGGAAAAATCGGTTCAGATTTAGATATAGCTCCCATATATATTTTCGTCCGATTTAATGAAAATGTGTACCCAAGTCCCTATATATCTTTCGATTTGCACGAAATTTGGCATAGCGTAATGAATTAGGTCTAAAATGATGTGTGCTAAGTTTCGTGAAAATCGGTTCAGATTTAGATATAGCTCCCATATATAGTTTCGCCCGATTTTAGGTAAATGGTGCACCAAAGTCCCTGAAAATCATTTGATTTGCAAGAATTTTTACATAGTGTATTGAATTAAGACTAGAATGACTTGTGCTAAGTTTCGTGAAAATCAGAAAATCAGTTCAGATTTAGATATAGCTCCCATATAGTTTCGGCCGATTTTAGGTTAATGGTGCATCAAAGTCTCTGAAAATCATTTGATTTGCACGAATTTTTACATAGTGTATTGAATTAAGTCTAGGATGCTAAGTTTCGTGAAAATCGGTTCAGATTTAGATATAGCTCCCATATATAGTTTCGCCCGATTTTAGGTAAATGGTGTACCAAAGTCCCTATATATCTTTCGATTTGCACAAAATTTCGTGCAGCCTACTGAATTAGATCTAGAATGATGTGTGCTAAGTTTCGTGAAAATCGGTTCAGATTTAGATATAGCTCCCATATATAGTTTTGGCCGATTTTAAGTTAATGGTGTACCAAAGTCCCTATATATCTTTCGATTTGCACGAAATTTGGTACAGCCTACTGAGTTAGGTCTAGAATGATGAGTACTAAGATTCGTGTAAGTCGGTTCAGATTTAGATATAGCTTCCATATATAGTTTCGACCGATTTTAGGTAAATGATGGACCAAAGTCCCTGAAGTCCCTATATCAATGGGTGTCTGATTGAGATTAAATTTTAAACAGTGCACTATACCGAATAGTGTGTGCCAAGATTGCTTTAAATCGATTTACACAAATCTGTCATACTGTGCGCAAACGACTCTAAACTTATCCAATAAAAATACAATTTAGCATAGGT
>NW_026886120.1:0-7308 GCF_032173495.1 Musca vetustissima
ATTAAGCCTAGAGTTATGTCTGCTTTTTTCCGTGAAAATCGGTCCAGATTTAGATATAGATATAGCTCCCATTTTTATACCCTTCACCACACTGTGGTACAGGGTATTATGTCTTTGTGCATATGTTTGTAACAGGCAAACATAATCGAGATAGACACATGGTTCCTTTTGTTAAATTCTAAACAAAGTACAGGTCGCATTTATTATCCGAATTGGATGAAATTTGGCATAGGTCACTTATTCGGCCCAAGGACGAACCCTATTGAAATTGGGAAAAATCAGTTCCGATTTAGATATAGCTCCCATATATATATTTAACCGATTTAATGTAAACGGTTCCTATATATCCTTCGATTTGCACGAAATTTGGTACAGCCTTATCATTTAGGTCTAGAATGATGTCTGCCAAGTTTCGTGAAAATCGGTCCAGATTTAGATATAGCTCCCATATATAGTTTCGTCCGATTTCATGTAAATGGTGCAGCAAAATCCCTATATATCCTTCGATTTGCACCAAATTTGGCATAACGTACTGAATTGAGCATAGAATTATGTCTGCCAAGTTTCGTGAAAATCGGTCCAGATTAAGATATAGCTCCCATATATAGTTTCGTCCGATTTCATGTAAATGGTGCACCAAAGTCCCTATATATCCTTCGATTTGCACGAAATTTGGCATAACGTACTGAATTAAGCCTAGAGTGATGTCTGCCAAGTTTCGAGAGAATCGGTTCAGATTTAGATATAGCTCCCATATATAGTTTCGTCCGATTTCATGTAAATGGTGCCCCAAAGTCCCTATATATCTTTCGATTTGCACAAAATTTGGCATAACATACTGAATTGAGCATAGAATTATGTTTGCCAAGTTTCGTGTAAATCGGTCCAGATTAAGATATAGCTCCCATATATAGTTTCGTCCGATTTCATGTAAATGGTGCACCAAAGTCCCTATATATCCTTCGATTTGCACGAAATTTGGCACAACGTACTGAATTGAGCCTAGAGTGATGTCTGCCAAGTTTCGAGAAAATCGGCCCAGATTTGGATATAGCTCCCATATATAGTTTCGTTCGATTTGATGTAAATGGTGCACCAAAGTCGCTATATATCTTCGATTTGCACGAGATTTGGCATAACGTACTGAATTGAGCCTAGGGTGATGTCTGCTTTTTTCCGTGAAAATCGGTCCAGATTTAGATATAGATATAGCTCCCTTTTTTTATACCCTTCACCACACTGTGGTACAGGGTATTATGTCTTTGTGCATATGTTTGTAACAGGCAAAAATAATCGAGATAGACCCATGGTTCCTTTTGAGAATATGCATAGAATCACTTTCTGAATCGATTTATGCATGTCCGTCCGTCCGTCCGTCCGTCTGTCCGTCTGTCCGTCTGTCCATGTTAAATTGTAAACAAAGTACAGGTCGCATTTATGATCCGATTTGGATGAAATTTGGCACAGCTCATTTGTTTGGCCCAAGGACGAACCCTATTGAAATTGGGAAAAATCGGTTCAGATTTAGATATAGCTCCCATATATACTTTTGCCCGATTTACGGACTTTAGACCCTGAAAATCTTTCGATTTGCACGAAATTTGGCATAGCGTACTGAATTGAGCCACGAAAGATGTGTGCCAAGTTTCGTGAAAATCGGTTCAGATTTATATATAGCTCCCATATATAGTTTCGCCCGATTTACGGACTTTAGACCCTGAAAATCTTTCGATTTGCACGAAATTTGGCATAGCGTACTGAATTGAGCCACGAAAGATGTGTGCCAAGTTTCGTGAAAATCGGTTCAGATTTAGATATAGCTCCCATATATAGTTTCGGCCGATTTTTGGTAAATGGCGTACCAAAGACCCTATATATCTTTCGATTTGCACGAAATTTGGCATAGCGCACTGAATTAAGTCTAGAATGATGTGTGCAAAGTTTCGTGAAAATCGGTTCAGATTTAGATATAGCTCCCGTATATATCTTCCTCCGATTTAAGGTAAATGGTGTACCAAAGTCCTTATATATCTTTCGATTTGCATGAAATTTGGCATAACGTACTGAATTGAGGCTAGAATGATGTCTGCCCAGTTTCGCGAAAATCGGTCCAGATTTAGATATAGCTCCCATATATAGTTTCGTCCGATTTCATGTTAATGGTACCCCAAAGTCCCTATATATCTTTCGATTTGCAGGAAATTTGGCATAACGTACTGAATTGAGCCTAGAATGATGTCTGCCCAGTTTCGAGAAAATCGGCCCAGATTCAGATATAGTTTCGTCCGATTTCATGTAAATGGTGCACCAAAGTCCCTATATATCCTTCGATATATTTGGATAGAGCTTCCATATATATTTTCGCCCGATTTTAAGTAAATTGGACATCAAACTCTTCATGCTAGTCAGGTTGACATCAAATTTTGCACAACGTACAAAATTGAGCATAGAATTACGTAGTTGCGTTTTCTAGAAGTACAGACATAGCCCAACAGATAATCTATTTATATTTGATTGAAGTCGATTTATATAACTTATGGATATATAGGTAGATTCACATTTAGATAAATATCACATATTTTATTTCATCCAATTTCATGTTAATAGTCCTGTTTAATATATCCATAGTGGTGAAGGGTATCATATAGTCGGCCCCGTCCGACTTTACTACTTTCCTTACTGGTTTTATCTTGTATATGTATATATACAGCGAAAGTTGTTGTGTACTACAATTGCAGAACACAAAAATAGCACAAACAACAAAAATAATAATAACGTTTCTTACCAACTACAATCATATCCTCATGGCCGGAAACAGTTTGAAATGATGGCGCTTCACCGGATACTTCACAGCGGTAACGACCTGTTGACTGTAACGTGACACGACGCAATACCACCACATTGTCTGTGGAATTTTGTAACTGAAAAATAAAACAAACAAGCAAACATACACACATTCGTATGTATTAACAAATGGATTTAGGGCATATGTTTTAAAGATTTATATGAATGTGTACACACACATACATATAAATAGACAAGGCAGGCAGACAGCACACATATGGCTGACAGGTGTAAAGAAAGGAAACTTAAACACAAATCCATGGTCTTTCGTATGAGTGTTTGTGTGTGACACACATACAATCAGTTAGTCCATCAGTCCGTCAGAAAAGTTTCCGTCCATGGCTGCTTTTAAATATTATGTAAATGACTGTGGATTTGCACATCCATCTTAAAGGATATTATTTATTGTTAAGACAGAAGATTGACAGAAGATTTATGGATTGCTGTTTTATTTAAACAAAATTAATTTGTATTTAAATATTATTAATTACTTCGAAGGAGAAGTGGAATAAAAGGACTCAGGACTATCAAAGGAGTGGATTTTTAACGAATCTATTTTCGTGGGATTTTAAAAGATTATTTTCTTCGATGCCTATCTACGGCGTGGATTTTTTAAGAATGTTTTACAGGGCCTATCTAAGGCGTGTTTTTTTAAAGAATATTTTTTCAAGGCCTTTCGAAGGCGTGGATTTTTGCAGAATATTTTTCCAGGCCTATCTATGGCGTGGATTTTGTAAGAATATTTTTTCCAGGCCATTTTTAAAGAATATTTTTATAGGCCTATCTAAGGCGTTGATTTTTAAAGAACTTTTTCCAAGCCTATCTAAGGCGTTGATTTTGAAAGAATATTTTTTACAGGCTTTTTTATGGATTTTTATACTTTTCACCACGCTGTGGTATAGGGTATTATGTCTTTGTGCATATGTTTGTAACAGGTAAAAGGAATCGAGATAGTCCCATGAATCACTTTCTGAGTCGATTTACGCAATACCAAATATATTGTTATATGTGCTCGGATGTGGGAGTTACACCTAAATAGTATCAGGTATCTCCGTATTCGTATATTATTTAGTAACCCATTATCACTCTAGAGAGCGGATTTATAGAGCTGATCGCTTTGAAATGTTCCAAGAGGTTCCAGGTATGGTCAAGGACAACGCCTATAATTATCGGTGATAATCAGATAATATGGAATGAAGTGGACCGAAAACTTAATTTTTTGTGTTATTTTCGAGTCGATCTATAGACCACACATGAAAGCCGAACATCACAACACAACCCACGGTGAAGGGAATCTGGACAATAGCTGTACTGAACACTCGTAATGTTCGGAAAATATGTCAGTGTGAGGAAGAGGTGCTGTTTACCTATAATTGGGCAAGAGGATGCCAATATCACGAAATATTGCCCAGGCTCAGAATAAACATCCGCAGAAAATTTAAGTTCCGTGTTAGTTGTGTAGGGTATCGTATGGTCGGCCCCGTCCGACTATACTGCTCCGCACACTGGTTTGTGTTATTTTCGAACCGATCTATAGACCACAAATGAAAGCCGAACATCACAACACAACCCACGGTGAAGGGAATCTGGACAATAGATGTACTTAATACTCGTAAAATTCGAAAAATATGTCAGTGTGAGGAAGAGATGCTGTTTACCTCTAATCGGGCAAGAGGGTGCAAATATCACGAAATATTGCCCAGGCTCGGAATAAACATCCTCAGAAAAATTATGTTCCGTGGTAATTGTGTAGGGTATCGTATGGTCGGCCCCGTCCGACTATACTGCTCCGCTCACTGGTTTTTAATTGTGAAGTTGTCGAAAAAAGGAACATTTGAGTTTATGTCCTTAATTTATAGGCATCTTAAAGTATTTGTTAAACAAATTCAACCTTTCTGAGCACTCATTCGTCTATAGTATTTTTTTAATTTTACCCCCTGATTTCCCTTCTTTACACTGCCTCCTTCTTTAATGTGTTTGCTTTTATTTTATTCTATTTTTCTATATTGATTATTTTGAGTTTATTGTTTTAACTTACATCGACATCAACACCCGGCAACGGAAACACCTGTCCTGGCGGCATATCTCTTGGCACATAACGATAAAATTCAAAGCCGTCCTTGTACCATTTCACCGAATACAGAGATTCACCATCCAAATCGTATTTGCAACCCAGGGCGGCATCCTCATAACGCATTATGTGTTTGGGTATGCGTACCTCTGTCATCGATAGTGATAGACAAGGAGCTGAAACGGAATAACAAGAACAACAAAACGTAAAAATAAATAAACGAACGAACGAATGAATGGCCAAATCATTTAAATATCACAGGGAATGGAATTTAGGTCAAGTCAAAGAAAATTGGTCAAATTTACGATAGACATTTGCTGTATTTCAAATTGACAGTTTTGTGTTTGTTTGTACATTCTTTCCGAATTCTTACACTTTTAAATCAATTTTGGTGGATCGACTTCTCCTTCCTCGTCGTCGTCGTAAACTTTTCACCTAGTTGCCATTTGCCGTTTTGGCTTTACACTTTGTCACCTCCAGTTAAAGGCATTATTGTCCCCCGAGTTTAACACAGAAAATTATTTACTTAAAAGTTTGTCTTGTCTTTCCCACTCTCGGCTATACGAAATACAGCGAACGAACTATGAAAAGAATGTTACTTTTTAAGAGCAAATAATGGCAAACAAAAGGGTGCACACAGTCATGAAAAGGACTTTGTTAATTTTCCTCCATTACATCAAGTGTTAATAACTAATTTAAGCTTCGTGACTTAGTCCTTTATCACTTTAACTCAATTTTATTACAAGAGAACAACAACAACAGCAGCAGCAACAAAAAGGGTTGTTGATGTTGCCTTCATTTAGATTTCATTGCAAAACAAGAAAAATAACTTTTTGGAATTTAAGTTTGAAGGAGGTAATTTTTAGGAACAGTGGTGAAGTAAATTATATAATTTCAATAATATAAACCAGTAAGGAAAGTAGTAAAGTCAGACGGGGCCGATTATATGGTACCCTTCACCACTTTGGGTATACTCAACAGATGAATCTTAATAGACGTCGCATTTTTAAAGGACCAGTAAAATGAAATTGGATCCAAAAACATGTCATTCAGCAACCGATACTAAATTTTTCATTTGGTCAGATATAGAAGCTATATCTAAATCTGAACCGATTTCAGGAAACTTAACACACATCATTCTAGACCTAATTCATTACGCTGTGCCAAATTTCGTGCAAATCGAAAGATATTAAGAGACTTTGGTGAACCATTTACATTAAATTGGACTAAAATATATATGGGAGCTATATCTAAATCTGGACCGATTTTCAGGAAACTTAACATACATCATTCCAGACCTAATCCATTCCGCTGGAAACTTTACATACATCAGGAAACTTAACATACATCATTCTAGACCTAATTCATTGCGCTGTGCCAAATTTCGTGCAAATCGAGACATATATGGGGACTTTGGTTCACCATTTACATTAAATCGGACGAAATATATATGGGAGCTATATCGAAATCCGAACCGATTTTCAGGAAACTTAACGCACATTATTCTAGACCTAATTCATTACGCTGTGCAAATTTCGTGCAAATCGAGAGGTATATAGGGACTTTGGTTCACAATTTTCATTAAATCGGACGGAAATATATATGGGAGCTACATCTAAATCTGAACTGATTTTTTCCAATGTCAATAGGGTTCGTCCTTGGGCCATATGAGTGACCTATGCCAAATTTCATCCAAATCGGATCGTAAATGCGACATGCACTTTGTTCATAAAATCCACGCCTTCTTATAGTCCTCGAAAAAATATCCTATAAAATATCAGCCTCTTGTAATCCTCGAAAAATATCCTTTAAAAATCCACGCCTTCTTATAGTCCTCGAAAAAATATTCTTTAAAAATCCACGCCTTCTTATAGTCTTCGAAAAAATATTCTTCAAAAATCCCCGCCTTTTTATAGTCCTCGAAAAAATATTCTTTAAAAATCCACGCCTTCTTATAGTCCTCGAAAAAATATTCTTTAAAAATCCACGCCTTCTTATAGTCCTCGAAAAAATATTCTTTAAAAATCTACGCCTTCTTGTAGTCGTTGAAAAAATATTCTTTAAAAATCCACGCCTTCTTAATGTCCTCGAAAAAATATTCTTTAAAAATCTACGCCTCCTTGTAGTCCTCGAAAAAATATTCTTTAAAAATCTACGCCTTCTATGGGTCCTGGAAAAAATGTTCTATAAAAATCTACGCCTTGTATGGGTCCTCGAAAAAATATTCTTTACAAATCCACGCCTTCTTATAGTCCTCGAAAAAATATTCTTTAAAAATCCACGCCTTCTTATAGTCCTCGAAAAAATATTCTTTAAAAATCCACGCCTTCTTATAGTCCTCGAAAAAATATTCTTTAAAAATCCACGCCTTCTTATAGTCCTCGAAAAAATAT
>NW_026886121.1:0-7273 GCF_032173495.1 Musca vetustissima
TTTGTAGAACCCTTGTATTGTTGATAATTCTTCGTTCCGTGATAATTTAAGATGTCTGCAACTTGAGATTTGATAATTTAACTCCTAGCGGGTTAAATTATCACGGAATAGTGAATTGTATCTGTAACTATTGGTCCGCGATAATTTAACAAGCTATAAACCCGTCTTGAGCCGTGGTAATTTATTAGTTGGAAACTGAGTAGTGCTCGTAACTCTTACATCAGTGACAATTAAATCCGTTGGAACCCTTGACATGTCCGTAACTATTGGGTCCGTGAAATTTAACCCTTTTGAAAAGGAAAGTATGACTGTGTTGGTTTAACACCTTCGGAACCTGAGTAGTGTCTCTTGGACCCGTGACCTGAGTAGTGCCTTCAACTCTGGGGTCCGTCACATCTTAACCCGTTGGGAACTTTGCTCTGAGTAGTGCTCTTGGGTCGGTTATCATTATACCCTACACAACTATGTTGTCAGAGTATTATAGCTTTATGCAGCCCCAAGAGTTTGTAACGCAGCGAAATATTGGTCCTAGACCCACCTTTAAGTACACCGATCGTCATATCTCGAGTAGCTGAGTCGATTCATTATATTTTGTAAACACGATTCAGGCCAAAGTTATGGACCAATCTTCACGAAATTTTGCCTGTAGCTGGGGTTCTGGCCAATTAAGACCCCTATTGTTTTTGGTAAAGATCGGTTAATATCTAGGGGATGAAATGGACCAAATACTTACTTTTTATCGGTTGTTCTGGTCGCTCTAGAGGCCGCAATTATGACCCAAACATCGCGAATTTTTACATACAGAAGGGGATCGGTCCAAAGAATAAGCATGCATGTTTTGATAAGGATCGGTCAATATTTAGCGAGTCAAATGGACCCTGACTTTTGTGTGAAAAATTACAAAGTTTGTATTCTATAGCGTATAGATTTACCCCTGAAGAACATAGACCCGAAAAGTTGTTGGTATATCCAAGGGCAGTGGTTGACCTTTAAATTGATACCAATTACATGGTCGTATGTACTCAGATGAGGGAGTTACACTTAAATATTTACAGGTGCTTATGTATTCAGATATTATTTAGTATCCCTTTAACACACTAGAGGGCGGAAATATAGCGCTGATCGCTTTAAAATGTTCCATGAAGTTCCAGTTATGGTCAACGATAACGCCTACAATTTTCGGTGACGATCAGATAATTATATTGTGATGAAGTAGACCGAAAATTTAATTTTTTGTGTTTTTTCGAGTCGATCTATAGGCTCCAAAGGAAATAAGAAGATCACAACACAAGGGAAGGGAATCTGGACAAGTAATGAGAAAGGCTGTACTGAACATTAGTAATAATTGTCGGTCTCTAGTTGGTCCAGATGGTTCAAATATCGCGAAATATTGCCCAAGCTCAGAATATAGATCCACAGAAAGTTAGTTTTTCCTGGAAGTTGTGTAGGGTATCATATGGTCGGCCCCGTCCGACTATGCTGCTCCGCTCACTGGTTTAACTTGGTTTTAACCTGAGTCCGTAACTGTTGGGTGCTTGTTAATTTACGAATTTGAGCAGTGTCCGCGACTCTTGGGACAGTGACAAATGAACTTGCTACTAACACGAATAGCGTTCGCATTTTGCGGGCGGTGATAGTTTAACTCTTTTACAGCCCATATAGTGTCAGAACACCTTTGGCGCATATTAAATTAACCAGCTCTGAATCTTTGAAGTATTCGAATTGCTTGAGTGTGTTCGAAACGTTGGGCATGTCCTCATAAAGGTCCAATTTAATTTTTGCATGAATTAACTGTAATTTGGCATTCAGGGTTGTCGGGTTGAGGGTTGATATAGCTCCAGGATTTAGCATAGCGTCCATAATATGGTCCCTCTTCTCTTCTCGCACTCAGTCACTCCGTAAACATTTTTTTTAATCCCATAACTAATACATTCTCTAATATGTGCATACTATTTCCCATAATTTTACATGCAACATCTACACACATCAACTTTCATAATTGACATACATATGCAAATTTTAAAAATGTCTATTTGTTAACTATGTGAGAGAAAAAGTAAATTCCAAAAAAAAAATCCATTTATAATTTCATCAAATTCCAGCCAGTTTTAATAAAGAATGAATACATCAGCATAACATCGGGCTACAAGGACAATGTCTTCATCAGGCATTGGCAATGAGAATCAAATATCCCCAGTTGACATCCGAGCGACAATGAACGAGTTCATACTATAATCAAAAATCTCACCCCTCTTAACCCTGCCGGAAAATAAAAACAAACTCTACCTTTTACAAATAGCGATCGTTGACTCTTAGAAACAAAATTTGCAATAATAATTATTATAATATAATGTGAGTATGTATGGGTATGAATAGAGGTGTATATGCAGCAAATGTAAATGTGTGTGTGTGAATGTAGGTGAGAATGTCTGTGTTTTTTGAGTAAGTAACACAATTACAACAACAAGACTACTACTATGCCGCCTGGTGTATTTATAATGGCAATTATTCAATCCAGCAATGGTGATAATGAAGATATTCGACTGTTGTTGTTATTGGTTGTGCTCTGCTCTGCTTGCTATAATCCTTAGCTGCTGTAAATGTTGGTATTTAAATCGGATGAGAGAAAGAGGAAGTGTGAGTGAGTCTGTGTTTCTGTCTTGATTATTTGTTGCATCATTTTAAAATCTTAGAAATCGGAACAAATGACGTTGAAATCGGCTTTGTCTGCCATCTACATAGATTTTGTTCCACAAATTTCTCCCCTAGACCGAGTTGTTGGTATTGCCGTTGTTGTTACTGCTGCTGGTGCTTGCTAGGCATATTAATTTTAAGTTACAACCTCTAAAAGTGTTTTTGATTCCGTTCCATACCATTCCTATGTCGACGGCACTGTTGAATATTGTTTGAGATTTACTGCGTTGTTATTTTTCATGTGCTAAATATTGGCAATGGGAGAGGAAGGTAACGGGGGCTACATCCGTGTAAAATGTGCTGAATGCTGACGATGATGACATGAAAGCAATGCTGTAAAGAGAACAGAGAGTAAAAAAGAAATAATAGCATTATTATTTTTATTTTGCGGAAATTTGAAATTTATTCATAAGGAATTTTTAGCTAAAAAAGATTATTAAGGTTACGAGGACGTGTTATGTACCCTTATCCCTTACATAATTATGTTATACGTGTAGTTTTTCGTAAGCTATACGTAATGTGTTGGTGCAAGTACATATAAGGTTTTCTGAGCAAGGATCGAGTAAAAGAGAAAAATGGCTATTGGTGCCAGAAGGAGTAAACCAACGGGTCCCATCTTTGGACTGGATATAGGCTTGGTAATGACAATAGTTGGTACAAATACCAGAAGTACCATAAACTTGACCTATGGCGAATTTTCCATTGTGGGTTTCATCCACATACGATATTTTCCACTTCCATACCAGTTCCATTTCATGCCTCACATTGTTATTAAATGAATGCTTTCCAATTCTATGGTTACCAATATAGACATGCTGGATATGTTAAATTCAGATTGTACCAACATCCCCTGAACATAGTAAGTGTTTTCATTTTTTAACGTAACTTCATTTAAAGGTTCCGATCTATTTAGGTTGTGCAAAGTTTTGTTGAAATCAAATGGTACTTTTGCTTGATATTAGATTTATAAATATAGAAAACGTTGACCATTTGTGGGTGAGGTACCAGAAGGAGTGGATCAATGGATTCAATCTTCGGACCTATGCTTGGTATTGATAGTAGGTGGAACAATGTTCGCACTATATTATAACATTAATTTTCAGCAAAATTTTTACCATTTTGTGGGGAGATACCAAAAGTAGTTGAACCATATTCCCGATTTTCGAATTTATACTAAGTGCAAAGTTTGGATGAAATCAACTACTCTTTTGGAGAGCACACCAGCCGGCAGACAGACTTGCGGATGGACATTTGTATGGCGACTTCAAATCGTCTACAACGGATTTGGTCCAAAGAAACATGGGTTCTAAAGCAATATTTCGATGAGGCAAATTTTTGCCTATCATAGGTTAGAATACGAGCGCAAAAGGAACCAGTGAGCGGAGCAGTATAGTCGGACGGGCCGACCATATGATACCCTACACAACTACCACGGAACTCTAACTTTTGCGTATGTTTATTTCGAGCCTGATCAATATTTCGTGATATTTGCACCCTCTTGACCGATTAGAGATCGACAGCACCTCTTCCTTACAAATACATATTTTACGAATATCCCAATATTCTGTACAGCCCTTCTAATTACTTGTCCAGATTCACTTCACCGTGTGTTGTAATTTTTGGTTTTGAAGCCTATAGATCGACTCGAAAAAATTCAAAAAATTTAGTTTTGGTCCACTTCACTTCAAAATGTTATTCTGATCATCACAGAAAATTATAGGCGTTGTCCTTGACCATACCTGGATCCTCAAGGAAAATTTCAAATCGATGAGCGCTATATTTCACTCCTCTATTATGGTAATATGTTACTAAATAATATATGAATACGTAAGCTCCTGAAAATATTTACGTGTAACTCCCACATCCGAGTACATACGACCATATAATTGGTATCAATTTACAGGTGAACCACTCCTCTTGGATATACTATCAACTTATTGGGTCTATGTCCTTCAGGAGTAAATATATACGATATAGAATACAAATTTTGTCATTTTTCACACAAAAGTCAGGGTCCATTTGACCCGCTAAATATTGACCGATCTTTATCAAAACAGGCATGCTTATTCTTTGGCCCTATCCCCTTCTTAATGCAAATTCGCGATGTTTGGGCCATAATTGCGGCCTCTGGAGCGACCAGAAAAACCGACAAAAATTAAGTATTTGGTCCATTTCATCCCCTAAATATTAACCGATCTTTACCCAAAACAATAGGGGTCTTCATTGGGCAGAACCAATCCTACATGCAAAATTTCGTGAAGATTGGTCCATAACTGTGGCCTGTATCGTGTTTACAAATTATAATGGACAGACGGACGGACACACATGTCTAGATCGACTCAGCTAGTCGAGATATGAGATCGGTATACTTAAAGGTGGGTCTAGGACCAATATTTCGCGGTGTTACAAACTCTTGGGGCTGCACAAAGCTATAATACCTTGACAACATAGTTGTGTAGGGTATAAAAAGTGTTAAATCACTCCCGAGCCCTGGAAGGACGACAGTTACTTTCACTTACGCAATTGTGGCAGACCAGAAGATGGTAATTTACAGTGCACCACAAGAGGGACATGGAGAAAAGGAGGGTGCTACGTCATATAGAAGACCAACACATGGTTGTATATGGTCTTTCCACTTAAGTTTTCTGTCATTGACAATGGAATATATTAGAAAAGATTTTGTTAATTTGAAAGTTTTAGTAGCAATTGTTGACTTGTGTGACCAAAACGATTTTTAAAGCGTTTTCATTTTTTAGTTCTTTAAAAAGATTCTTATGTAGGACCTTAGAAAATGTTACAAAAATTTAACATTTAAATAATATATATTCAATATATATTCAACAACTCTAATAGCAGCAACTAATCCAATCGATTTGCGTTGCCAGCTATTCTTCTCTACGCTTTTCTCAAATACATTCTTAACGATATATAAGCCTTCATTGGTGTGTTATTGATTGGAATCTCAGTGAAGCATAAACATACATAACACGTTCATTCATTTAAGCTTTAACAGCTACATACATGATTTAATACACGCGCCCAAACATACATACATATAGTTGGTATATGTGAAATATCCCGCTAAGCTTACCTTCTAAGGAGCAAACACTCGACGAACATCGAAACCAACGACTGGAATCTGTCAATGGCGGTGCCGTCTTGCTTGATACATTTGAATGCTGGTTACTGCTGTGGTGGCGGCGGCTGCTGCTGCTGCTATTGTCACTCATCGCCATCATCGCCTCCAATATGGCCACCCGACAGGCATCATGTCTACGCCTTGTATTTTATGTTATTGTTACCGAGAGTACTTTCGTCTTCGTTTTCTCCATCTTCTTTATCATTCTTCTAAGCACAGACTATGGATACAATTTCAGTTGATGACTCGCTCCAATATCTGCATGGAAAAAATGGAATAAAAACCGTATATGGATAAGAAACGATATGTTTTAAATTGGGTTTTTATTAAAGCGACAATCAGCTCGCATACACATTCATATGTATATGTTTTTATTCAGATTGTACATATGTGGTTAGAAAATACATTTCATGTGTATTGCAAATATCTAGGGGTTAATTCCATTTTGGTTAAATACAACAACAACAAAATTGTTCAATAATATAGAAATTAATAGGAAATTAATAGAACATATTAAATGTAGATATATAATCAATGTCGAAAATTTAATTCCAATTAAAAAAATATGCCAGCAATATTGAACTTAGAAATTTGTTTTTATCTGCTGGGAAAATGAAATTAATCCAAAGGGAGGAAATTCATTTTCTGTAAATGTAATTATTTTCAAAACATATTAAATATACACATGCTAGCCGAGCCCTTAGCGCTTTGCAGTCCCTATATTCAAGTAGAAAGCAATTCATTTGCAGTTTCAATAAAGATTCCTATTTTGATCTTTAATTCATGGTACTAGTCGATCGAGACTTCTGTAAAAATTAATATCATATAGAAAAAATTTTGGTCAGATATTTCACAATGGATATAAAAATAGGATACTCTAATTATGTCGAAAAAATGGGATATCGGGCCTAATTGTTTTATACCCTCCACCATAGTATGGAGGGTATATTAATTTTGTCATTCCGCTTATAACTCACTGAAATATTCATTTCCGACCCTATAAAGTCGGATATATTCTTAAACAGGGTAAAATTCTAAGACTATCTAGCCATGTTCGTCCGTCTGTCCGTCCGTTGTAATCACGCTATCTTCCGAAGAAATTTAGATAGGGTGCTGAAATTTTGCATATGGTTGTCTTTTGTCTGCATGCAGGTAGAGTTCGAAGATGGGATATATCGGTCCACGTTTAGGCATAGCTCCCATATAAGGGTACCCCCAATTTTCGGTATTTTGGGGTTCTTGAGCTCCTTTTTCAACCGAATTCGCTGAAATTTGGTACATTTGGTTCTTATTGGATACCAAATATCTTCACTTAAAATTATAAATATAAGTCCATTTTTTTGGTAGCTCCCATACAAGGGTACCCCCAAATTTCGGTATTTTGGGGTTCTTGAGCGGGGTTTTCAACTGAAATCACTGAAATTTGGTATTTTGTAGCCG